>NC_056573.1:27890857-27910857 GCF_018340385.1 Cyprinus carpio | reverse complement strand
TACAGATAACACTTTCTGATTGAAATGCACGGCCGAATGTTAACTCTCGAGGCGCCGGAGCCGATCGGCGCGTCATGCAGGTCGAGCATAGCATGGCACTAACAGTGTACAAAGGTGTTTTACTTACAGGTAGTAAGTGTAGGACTGATAGGTTCTCCTGCCCAGTGGAGTGGTGGAGGGGTTTAAGCAGTGGAGGGGGATGAAGATGGAAGGAAAGAAAAAGTAAAAAATATTAATGTTACGAAACGATAGAAAATGAACAGAAGCAGACATGGTGGCATTCGTGAGAGAGAGAGAGAGAGAGAGATGCGCGGCGGCCACTGCACAAACCTGAACGCTGACCATATGACCAACCAGAGGGTCATGTGACTTATATATATATATTCATATATGTGTTTGTTTTCATCTGGGTGAATTAACAGCTATTCCAAAACTACTGCTCACAAGTATGGATTCAATTTAATGTTTATGAAAGAGTCTCTTCTGCTCAGCAGGGCTGGATTTATTTGATCAAAAATACTGTAGAAATTCTGAAATATTATTAGAATTTAAAACAGCTGTTTTCTATGTAAATATCTGTTAAAGTGTAATATATTTCTGTGATGTGCAGCTGTATTTTCAGCATCATTATTCCAGTCTTCAGTGTCACACGATCTTCAGAAAGTTCAGAAGAATAGCATTTATTTGAAACAGAAATCTTTTCTAACATTATAAATGTCTTCACTGTCATTTTAATGCGTCCTTGAATAAAAGTATTAATTTCTATTCAGTCGTACTCACTTCAAACTTTTGAATGGAAGCTGCACATCAGTTTTCAACATTAATGATAATCAGAAATGTTTCTTGAGCAGCAAATCATCATATTAGAATGATTTCTGAAGATCATGTGACACTGAAGACTGGAGTAATGATGCTGAAAATACAGCTGCACATCACAGAAATAAATTACACTTTAACAGAGATTCACACAGAAAACAGCTGGTTTAAATTCTAATAATATTTCACTATTTTTACTGTATTTTTGATCAAATAAATACAGCCTTGGTGAACAGAAGAGACTTCTTTCTTTCTTTGGACTGGTCATGTATAACACAGCTGTATCTGCTCTGCATCTATAATCTCTATGTGCATTAATCAGTCTTTATGAGGACGATGTCACGTGTGAAAGGTCAATCAGAGCACAGACACATCACTGTACATTAGCAATAAAACCAACATTAATTCACCTTCCTCAATGCATCTCCCAATTTTTCAGGATGTGATTAGAGGACTATAAAAACATTTGCGCTGTAAATGACCAGCGTCCAGAGCGTGTGCTCGGCCTTAAACGAGGAATTAGCGTGTTCTCCTCACACGCTCCATTCTAATCTAATTCAGCAGATTAAACCAAATAGATGCGAGAGATTCAATCACGCTCCTTCATTTGATTAAAGCATATTGAACGGGATTCAATTAAAATGTCTGCGGAGTGATCAACGCTCATCTCTCCGGGAGGGAAATTTGGTGAATCCGGTGTTTGGGATTATTGAACACGCGTGTGTGAAATAAACCCGTCTCTTCATGCAAATGACATTCAGAAACAGAACCGAAGACTCTGGAGCAGCGCTTCTCAACCTCTTTCGCTACTTAAAAAATACAAAAATAATGTTTTAATAGCATTTCAATTAATATTATGTTAATATGACTGCATTTAAATAATGCAAAGTTTCCCCAGAGTTGAGAACCACTGCTTTATTCACATCCAAACACACAGTAACTGTGCAAACAAACACATATCAGATGCTTCACAGCAACATCATGAGTGTTTCCGCAGGAATTACACATTTCTAAATATTTCTTGCAAATATTGCATCTTTTAGTTTGGAACTAAAATTAAACCATAAAAATAAAATTCCGTTATTTAAAAATAGGGCTGCAACTAATTATCATTTTGATAATAGATTAATCTGTCAGTTATTTCTTCGATTAATCAGACACAAATCCAAATATTATTAACGATTAAAATGTAATAATTTTAATAAAAAACATTAATTTTACTCCAATATTAAAAATGCTGTCTCTGTTTTTCATCACAGCACACAGAAGTGATTAATTTATAATCAAATTGGTTGTAGATTATTTTCATTATTAATTATAATCGATTTTATTGATACATTGTTGCAGCCCTTATTTTAAATTAACATTAACTGAAAAAAAAAAAATACAAAAAACTTGCACTTATTTTATTTCAGCTAGTTTCAAAGGCAACAAATCTCATTTTTAATTAGTTTGACTTGATGTACTAAAATAACTAAAACTAAAACTGAAATAAAAATTAACAAAAACTGTATGGACTATTTAAAAAAAAACTAAAAATGTCAAAAAATTGCTAAAATTTAACAAAATTTGGAAAATATAAAAATAAAAAACAAATTCAAAATATTAATAAAAGCTACATACTATCTGAATGATATTAAAATAACACTCTGTAGATTCAGGTGTAACTTAAAGAACAAGTACCAAAATTAAAAGATTTATAAAGTCATTGTTTCTCTAAAAAAATTAAATAAAAAACTATTCTTTTGTTTTTTTTTTTTTTTAATTAAAACACTGGTTGTTGTCAAATCAAAACTGTGAACATTTATAGGGATTTTAGTGTGAAATATTTTGTATTTATTGTTACTATTATGTAAATCTGGCACAATAAACAAACAATTAAAATACTACAAATATTAAATCTGGCACATTTTACACAGATTTCATATATTATTAATGTGTATTTTCCCTGATTAAATAAAGAAATGGAAATAGAATTACAAGAAAACAGCAATTATAAGCCTGCAATTATAGCTGAGATGATGACAACAGACAAAACTTTTGAGTTTTGAGTTTCACTGTCTATAAACTGTATATAGTTCAAGTTCATGACTGTAAATGACTATTATATTTACTGCAGTGGTTCTAACGCTTTCTGGATTGGGCTGTTTTATATTCAGCAGGGCAAAAGGCTAATCTGGAGCAAACAAACAGGAGTGTTTGTGTATGCGAGCTGGATATTTGCTGAAACTGACTCCGGATGACCCGTGATCCGCGGGCAGCTAATGTAAACTAGCCTCCAGCTAGCGAAGAACTTTCATCAGTCACACAATCACAGATCTACTGAAATTCCCTCGTCTTTTTGAGATGCAGGGTCATCAGTAGAACGGCTCTTTATCAGGCCATTATACAGCATTTTACCCAGGCTTATCAACATAATTAGATTAATAATTCAGTGTTGCATAGACAATGCGGATGAAAGGTCAGGTGGAAATTGGAAGGAAAATCTATTATTAATATCTGTGGTTAAACTCCGTACAAAAACACAAATTCCTGATCTGACTGCGGATGAGACAAAAGTTTGGACACATCTGCTCATTCCTAATTAATATTAATGTCCAGGTTAGAATAATAGTCACAGGACACTGAAATAAGCAGAGTTTCCTCCTGTTGGATTTCCAGGGAATTCATGCATTGAAAACACACAAAACTTGAATGCAATTTAATTAGTTTTGGAAAAAAGCATCAGCCAAATGTATGAACGGAAATCTAACACTAATGAAACTACATATGAAACACTCCATTCCAAAAATTAATGGAATAATTCATTATTACTTATTTGCATTCATTTGATTTTATTTAAAATTCATATTTTTTAAAATGCATTTATTTATGCATAAATCTTTTCATTGTGAAAATAAAATTTATTCAGTTTCTTTCTTAAGTAAAAACATGGTTAAAACACATGAAAATGGTTAAAATATGACTAGCTGTGGAACAGGCAATATTGAATCGGTTAAAATGTATGAGATTGAATTATATGATCAATTATTTTAAGTTAATTATATAAACCTAGTTATTGTGTATTTAAAACACATTCAGATTATTAGCACTATTACAGAAACTTGCCCTTTTTCAATAATGTATGACTGACAAATATCAACAAGCATCAGATTAAGTTTATAAGTAAAAGTTTTTATGTTAAAACCGTATGCTTTGAGTGTAATTTCACACATTTAAGCAGAGGTCTTAAGATAAAAAAGTTCTTAACATAAACTGAGTCATGTGTGTCCAAACTTTGGTTAACGGCGGTTCTTCCTGATGTGTGTTGTCACCCCTAAACGTGGTAGAAATGGTGTAACCAGTCATCTTCACTGTGTGTGTGTTGAGGTTCTTACCGTTTCTTCATGAGCAGCACCACGCCGAGGAAGATGATGACGAAGAGCAGTATTCCTGCGATAACGCCGGCGATCTTCACCGTGTTATCGGTCTGTTTCTCCGGCTCCACCGCGTTGGGTTTGTGCGTCGCCGCACCTGAGATCAACCAAAGGTCAAAGGTCATACAGAAGATGGTTTGAAGCAAGACACTACATTTCATGCACTGCTCAGTTCAGAGATTTTGATCTATTACGCTTCATAACATGTCTTCATGCAGACTAGTGGAAAGAAAACAATAAAAATACACATCAAGTGTTTATTCTATTGCACTTTATCTATATCTTTAAAAAAAATATTTCTCCAAATTAGTGACACTTACATACACCAAAATTTAGAGTTTTATTCCTGTCTATATTCTGAAGGTTTTTAATGAGGGGTTTGATCATATATCATCCATAATGATTTTTACAACATTTTACTTCTAAAAACATGGTCAAAATGCATATCTTTAAAGGAGCTGAGTTTTATCTCCAGTTTAGTAACACTTAAATAGACCAAAACTAACAGTTTTATTCCTCTCTATATTCTGAAGATTTTTACAAAGGGGTTTGTTCATGTATTATTCACACTGATTTATACATCCTTTTACTCCCAAAAACATGGTAAAAATGCAAATCTTTGAAGGCAATGAGTTTTTATCTCCATTTCAGTAGCACTTAAAAAAAACAAAACTTAGAGTTTTCTTCCTATCTATATTCTGAAAGTTTTTACTGAGGGGTTTGTTCATGTATCAGTCACACTGAGTTTCTTCTTCAGTTATACCCGTGGTCACTCACATTATCAACACCTCTCTTCACTCTGGTACATTTCCCTCAGCATTTAATGCGGCTCGGTAACCCCACTGCTTAAGAAAACCTCTATAAATCCAGCACTTTTAGAAAACTACAGACCGTATCCCTTCTTACATTCATTGCAAAGATACTTGAGTGACTTGTGTTCAGCTAACTCTCTATGTTTCTTGTACAGAACAACCTCCTGGACAGCAACCAGTCTGGCTTCATCTGCCCTGCTCTCAGTTACTGAAGCCCTGCGACTGGCAAGAGCAGCTTACAAATCCTCAGTACTCATCTTGCTGGATCTGTCTGCTGCTTTTGACACAGATAACCACCAGATCCTCCTGTCCACCCTCATGGAGATGGGCATCTCAGGAACTGCACTCCTGTGGTTCAAGTCTTACCTCTCAGGTAGGTCTTTTTGGGGTGTATTGGAGGGGTGAAGTTTCTAAGTCACAACTTCTTGGTTCCGGGGTTCCTCAAGGCTCAGTGCTTGGACCGCTTCTCTTCTCCATCTACATGTCATCTTTAGGATCTGTCATTCAGAAGCATGGCTTTTCCTATCACTGCTACGCTGATGACACTCAACTCTACTTCTTATTCCAACCAGATGATCCGACGGTAGCTGTTCGCATTTCAGCCTGTCTGAGTGACATTCCAACTGGATGAAAGACCACCACCTTCAACTAAACCTTGGTAACTTAGAACTGCTTATGGTCTCAGCCAACCCTGCACTTCATCACAACTTCTCTATACAGCTGGGTTCGTCAACCATAACTTCTTCCAGGACAGCCAGGAACCTTGGAGTTGTGATGGATGATCAGTTAAGCTTCACATACCATATTACTACAACGGCCTGGTCCTGCAGATTGCCTTTACAACATTAGGAAAACTAGACCAGTCCTATCAGAGCAGGCCACACAACTCCTTGTCCAAGCTCTTGTTCTCTCCAGACTGGACTATTGTAATGCTCTCTTGGCAGGTCTTTACACTGGCTGCCAATAGCTGCTCACATCATACTGCCTACAAGACAACCACTGGCATTGCACCAATATACCTAAACTCACTAGTTCAATCTTATGTGCCCTCCAGAAGCTTGTGTTCTGCAAGTGAACGGCGCCTTGTGGTGCCATCCCAAAGAGGCACAAAATCACTCTCACTGACCTTTTCCTGGACTGCTCCCAGCTGCTGGAACAACCTGCCCATCTCAATCCCAGCAGCTGAGTCTTTAGCCATTTAAAAAAAAAAATGTCTAAAGACACATCTTTTTAGTCAGCACCTGACCAACTAAAACTAACACTTATCTATTATATTCTATTCTATTCTATTCTATTCTATTCTATTCTATTCTATTCTATTCTATTTGTTTTTTTTCTAATTTATTTAAAAATAAACCCTGCTGTGTCTGCTGTGCTAGACTAACTAGTCACATCACTTGTATACTGTTTCTCTCTTGTTGGTCTGATTGATTCTATTGTTCTTCTCATTTGTAAGTCACTTTGGATAAAAGCGTTTGCGAAACGATTCAGTGTACATGTAAATGTAAAAAGAGAAATCCACAATCACCCCAGTAAAAACCTTTAACTCTAATATTACAAATTATTACAAATATCTAATATTTTGAGCTCATCAATATGCTTGTGTACAACTGAAAGTGTGCACTGATCAAATAAAATAAAGCAGCAGATATAGATATTAAAAATGTACAGAATACTGACAACATCATTTCCTGCTCAGTGACGGAGTCAGAATCCTTTACTTCCTGTTTTAGTAGGAAACATACAGGAAATACATTTGTTTCTCATTTAATTCATTTCAGGTTCCATATGTTTTTTCTCTTTGTTGGTCAGTAAATGTGTTTGTCACTGCAGCCGAATCAGAAGAACCACATTCATCCTCTGATATAATCAAACCTTACAAACCTTGGGTCTATTTCAACCTTGAATATAACGCACAATGCAATAAAAGCAGCCCATGTGCATCAGTCTGATAATGACAGAGAGAGTTTGCGATGACATATGAGAGAGATCTGCTTGTGTTTAAAGAAACATGTTTGTCTGAGAGACCTTCATACGCTTGAAAAACTCATACAATGAGTGCAGATTTCTTCCTTGTTTTGACATATTTCTTACTAAAAAGGACGTTGGGTTAGTGGAGGGTCGTTCAGTTATTATCATTGACTTTAAAATTAAATTAAAATTAACTGAAATAAATTATTAAAAAAAAACATTACACTTACCAAGACAACATTTAGCATTTTCATTTAACTCAAAGCACTGAAATAACTAAAACTAATATAAAAATGAATAAAAGCTTTATAGACATATGTGACCCTGGAGCACAAAACCAGTCTTAAGTATTTTCTCAGAATTTAGATTTTTTTGCTCCCTCAGATTCCAGATTTTCAAAAAGTTGCATCTCAGCCAAATACTGACCTCTGAAGAAACCATACATCAATGGAAAGATTATTTATTCAGCTTTCAGATGATGAATAAATCTTAATTTCCAAAAATGGACCCTTATGACTGGTTTTGTGCTCCAGGGTCACATATAAACAAAAAAAATAAAAAAATAAATACAATTTTAAATAAAACTAAAATGAAGATGGGAAATATAAAAACTAATTTAAATAGTAATTAAAAAATGTCAACAACAAGTAAAATAACACTGAACACTATACAAGTTGATGTGATCAGCGCTTTATCTCTGCAAAGATTATGTTAGAGACAGATTCTTCAGTTCATCACACACGTATGCAGTGAGTGAGTGAGTGAGTTTCTGACCTGTTAGCTGGTTGTCTCCAGCGGCCGGAGCGATGCGAACATAAGGAGTGGTGAGCTGCGTCACCAAGATAGCAGCTGCAAGAACAAGACCCACACACATGCAGAAAGACAGAGAGAATCAGTGTGTGTGTGTGTGTGTGTGAGAGAGAGAGAGAGCGAGAGAGAGAGACAAGAGAAACAAACAGGAGACAGAAGAAAACGAGCAGTTACTGAAAACCTGCACAAGACACACACAAAAGCAGAACCATGCAGAGCTTCTTCTTCACACACACTCATTTATAATCCCAGGTCGTCATGTCTCTCGTCTCACGTTGCTCTTACTTTAACCCGAGTTAGTAATTAACCCCGGGTTAATGTGCTTATTTGCATATTTACAAGGTTAATAAAATTGACAGGACAAGTGCAGCGTGTGAACCGTTTCAGAAACCGAATCAGGCTACAACACTAACAGCGTCTGTTTGGTTTGTCAAATATTTGTCACTGCTTCATCATGCTAATTACATGCACTGTTATGTGTCAAATTAATTACATTTTCAATGTCTGCTTGCATACATTAGAATACCTACCTTTGGTAGCAACCCGGACGCAGTCGATTTTAGTCTCCTGAAAAACAAAAATACATACAAAAATCTCAAACATCTTAAATGATTCAATAGAAGAAGTAATAATTTACTTTAGACAACATGTGCTGTTTTAAATGTGCTACAGAAATAAACACTGATTGACTGATTGATTAATTGATTGATACACTGTGATATTCATCAGCATCCTCTGAGATCGGGACTTTTGAGATTAACCGTGTTAAAATCCAATATAATGATTAATTATTTTGAATATTAAATTATATTATTAATGGTGCTTATATTATTGTATATGCTTATTTGTGTTAATATGTACTTTATGCATATTTCACAATTGTAAAACATTTTGGAACTCTGGAAAGGTTTTATATAAATTAAACATAATAATAAAAATAAAATGTATTATAATATTATACCTTGTTATATATATTATTATAATTATAATATTAATTATAAATCTGTTTTGTTATTATGGTTATTATATTAATAAAAATAATAATAATAATATATTAATTATAATGAATAAATGATATTAATCTACTGTATCTACAGTATTTGCGTGTCGTGCACATCAGTCATCTGTGACGTTCACTGATGATTTTCCAGTGGCTCCAGTGTTTTCTACAGAAGTAAGTAATGTTTTACTTTTGTCAGCAGAATGAAAACAGTCCAGTAACTGGTTCTGCTGCTGCACGACACTAGTGATGTATATGCTGATATATTTTCTATGCCTGCTAAGCAGCTGCAGCATTAAAACTGCATTTCAGCTGAATGCTGTATGTGAGTGTTCAGAACGAGCACCTGGAGCACGACTCGCTTTACTGCCTGTAATCAAACTAACGTCTGACATCAGTCTTCAGCTACACAAACACCAACAACAAAGCACCTTGTTCTGCTTTATTACTGCTGTTCTTTTTAATATGCTGACTGCTGTGCTCTCCTGTTCCGTCAGTTTATCAAAGCCAGCATACTGTTATTGAACATAAACAGCGTCTCAAAAGACTGAAACTCCTGCTACAGCTTTAAACTACATCTGTTTAAAATTACAACAATCCTTTAGGTCTTTCTAAACAGCCCTGCAACACATTAATAACCACTTAGAAAACATTGGCAATGCCCTAGCAACACCCTAGCAAAGAACCTGTGCAACAGTCTAGCAATGGCCTGGCGACTGTGTAGCATCCATTCAGAACAACCTAGCAACACCCTAGCAACCACCAGAAACTGTGCAACAGTCTAGCAATGGCCTGGCGACTGTGTAGCATCCATTCAGAACAACCTAGCAACACCCTAGCAACCACCAGAAACTGTGCAACAGTCTAGCAATGGCCTGGCGACTGTGTAGCATCCATTCAGAACAACATAGCAACACCCTAGCAACCACCAGAAACTGTGCAACAGTCTAGCAATGGCCTGGCGACTGTGTAGCATCCATTCAGAACAACCTAGCAACACCCTAGCAACCACCAGAAACTGTGCAACAGTCTAGCAATGGCCTGGCGACTGTGTAGCATCCATTCAGAACAACCTAGCAACACCCTAGCAACCACCAGAAACTGTGCAACAGTCTAGCAATGGCCTGGCGACTGTGTGGCATCCATTCAGAACAACCTAGCAACACCCTAGCAACCACCAGAAACTGTGCAACAGTCTAGCAATGGCCTGGTGACTGTGTAACATCCATTCAGAACAACCTAGCAACACCCTAGCAACCACCAAAACCTGTGCAACAGTCTAGCAATGGCCTGGCAACTGTGTAGCATCCATTCAGAACAACCTAGAAACACCCTAGCAACCACTAGAAACTGTGCAACAGTCTAGCAATGGCCTGGCGACTGTGTAGCATCCATTTAGAACAACCTAGCAACACCCTAGCAACCACCAAAACCTGTGCAACAGTCTAGCAATGGCCTGGCAACTGTGTAGCATCCATTCAGAACAACCTAGCAACACCCTAGCAACCACCAGAAACTGTGCAACAGTCTAGCAATGGACTGGCGACTGTGTAACATCCATTCAGAACAACCTAGCAACACCCTAGCAACCACCAGAACCTGTGCAAAAGTCTAGCAATGGCCTGTTGACTGTGTAGCATCCATTCAGAACAACCTAGCAACACCCTAGCAACCACCAGAACCTGTGCAACAATCTAGCAATGGCCTGTCGACTGTGTAGCATCCATTCAGAACAACCTAGCAACACCCTAGCAACCACCAGAACCTGTGCAACAGTCTAGCAATGCCCTGGCGACCGTGTAGCATCCATTCAGAACAACCTAGCAACACCCTAGCAACCACCAGAACCTGTACAACAGTCTAGCAATGCCCTGGCAACTGTGTAGCATCCATTCAGAACAACCTAGCAACACCATAGCAACCACCAGAAACTGTGCAACTGTGTAACAATGCCCTAGTAACTGCCTACAAACCTTAACATCCATGAAACGCCTCAGAAATCACACAGAAAACCTGCAAAAAAGAGTTCTTAATTAAATGTAATCTTTTTTGACTTGATTTCCCACAAAATATCTAAAAATGCATGAAAAAAGAAAACAAATTTACTTGAGAAGCAAAACTGCATAAGATATTAAGACTTAAGTGTATTTTGCCTCACTCCACTGACAGATTTGTTCACTTGTTTTAAGTATTAAAAAAAGAGGGAAAAAATGCACTCAAATAAAAAATTCTTTGAAAACTAGTCTTAATATCTTATGCAGTCAATGGATCTTGTTATAAGGAATATCAGATACTGGAAAATTAGACACAAAACTCACTAATAATAATTTTTTAATTTTTTGCTGTGTAGCAACTGTCTCATCCACCCTAAACATCTCAGCAACTTTCATGTTTCCCAGCAGGTCTTGAAAAGCTTTAGTTTTATCACGACTAGTGTTTTTGTAATCTTCAGCTTGTCTTATACTGCACAGTGGCACTTAAACACACTTCCACCTCCATCCGACCATTAGAGCCTAAGAACGACCTTTGACCTGCTGAACGAGACTCATGACAATATAAACAAACACTCGTCCCGCTATTATAAAGAATAGCAAACACTAATGTGCATTTAGCAGCACATCCAGCGTCCTGACGCCACTGAAAGGCCTGATTTAATGAATTACAGCTCTTGAATAGACAGATCCGAGGGCCGTCTCAGTAAGTGCCCATCCGTATCCATCAGAAGGCTAAAACACAGATCCTCAGTCAATTAGGACATCAATTACAGCCGCCGGCCTTTTACAGCAGCACGACTGTCAATCCGAACAGCGTGTTTTCTTTAAAAGCACGGTGAGAGAGAGCCAGATGCATTAAGTCAAAGCGAGTTAATTCACGCATGACACTCTAAAGCCTTGAGAAACGTCGCTGCGATACTCAAA
Organism: Cyprinus carpio; assembly: GCF_018340385.1. Taxonomy (NCBI): domain Eukaryota; kingdom Metazoa; phylum Chordata; class Actinopteri; order Cypriniformes; family Cyprinidae; genus Cyprinus; species Cyprinus carpio. Next base: position 27,899,114 of record NC_056573.1, on the reverse strand, counting down.
GTGTTTTCTGAGCGGCACCTGCTCCTTGAAGGCCTCTTCTGTGTGTTTCTGAGGCGAAGGACTCTCTTCACTCTCTTTCTTACCCACAATTACTTTTCTCATCGACTCGCGTGTCAGAATCCAACTGTTAACTGCAGCGTTTGTCGCTGTCATGACTCTCAATCCTCACACTTCTGTCTGTCTCTCCCACAGCGTCCAAAATTATTATTCTACACTGCAAAAATGATTTTATTACTTAGGATTTGATCGGTCTTGTTTTCCAGTACATTCTTAAATCAGCATGCAATTACTTAAGAAGCAAAATGACTTAAGATAACGTTGTTTTCTGAAAAAAAGCATCAAAAGTTATGCTTAAAACAAGGGCAAATATCTGCTGATGTAATCAGAAAATCAGCTTAATTCAAAGCGAAAACTAATTTATTTTTCTGACTCCACTGGCAAATATTTTTCCTGTTTGAAGCATAAACTCACTTAATTTTGATCAATTTCTCAGAAAGCAAGATTTAATAACATTAAGTCATTTTGATTCTCTAGTAAATGTATCTTGATTTGAGGATGTTTAGATATTTGTGCTGGAAAGCAAGACAGAAATACTAAGGAAGAATAATATTTTTTTCTGTGAACAAGCACCAAATGCAATTAAAAACTGGCTTTGGCATGTAAATAAATATAGCTGTCTGATAAGGCAATGCAACATCACATGGTTTAGGAATCTAATTCTAAATATATCTGTTTTAGATCTTACAGTAGCTACGTTTACATGCACCCAAATAATCCATAACTGTATTGAAAAGCCTTCATGTAAACACATCAGTCGATATGACTGAGCTCGATCCGAATGCAATTTCAAGACCTGAAAATATCTGATCAATAGGAGAAAATTAGACATCTTGAATATGATCATCTCAATGGATTCAAACATTACTTGTGCACATGCATATGTTCACCACAGCCCTTTCATAATGTAGCCTATGTTTATATACATTTCACTTTGTACAGACTAGTCAGAGAATGAGAATATTTACTAAATATAATTCCAAAAGAATCATTGTTGTATTCTTCATCTGTAAGTCGCTTTGAATAGAAGCATCTGCTAAATGAATAAAATGTAAAAATGTAAATATTTGCCAGAAAAAAATTCTTTAGATATATATATAATCGAGGCATGGATGGTTTTCAAAAGACCTGAAAAATTTAGGTTTATATAAAACAGTGTTATTTTAGTGTCCTTAAGATACTGTTATAATTTTATTAATATAATCTCTTTTGTAGGTCGTATAAATGTAATATTTTGAATCAGTTATTATCTTTATATTTTCAGTTTTTATTTTATTTTATTCTGTTTTATTCAATTTAAATTTTAGTTAAAGTTAGGTAATTTTGGTGTTTTTTTTTTGGTGTTCATTTTAGTAGCTATTTATATATTTAATATTTTATATATTCAATTTGAAAAATGAGAAATGTTACCTTGCCAACCAACTGAAGTTTAATATATATATACATATATATATATATATATATATATATATATATATATACATATACATATATATACATATGGATAGTTCCAGTCCTTGATTCTGATTGGTTGAGCCACGTTCGAAGCTGTTGTAAATTACTCTACAAAGTAACATACACCTTTGTTTACATTTGTGTGTTGCTCAGCAACCAGTTTGTTGCAACCACAACTGTTTCTGAGGATCTACATTGTTTGGTGGAAGAATACTGTTTTTATTAATATCATTCCACTTTATTTGCTCTGCATACTACGTATATGGAATAACCGTTTTATAAAAGCAATAAGCCCCGTGAAGCCGTGGTTTACAGTGAATTTATAACAGCTATAACTCCGCTTCGCATCGTGCCTAACAACGCCCCTTAGCTGTTATAAATTCACTGTAAACCACGGCTTCAAGGGGCTTATTGCTGTAATAAAAAAAAAAAAAAAAATATATATATATATATATATATATATATATATATATATATATATATATATATATATACACTGTATATGTATGTGTGTGTTTGTGTGTATATATATAAATACACACACACACATACTTTTCTGTATTTCATTTCAAGTGTATTTTATCTCATCAGTTTTGGTTTGAGTGAACACACCCCGTTGGCGGCGCTGACCGCCTGATAGTAGATGCTGTAGCTCTTGTGTGGCAGCAGCGGGGCGTTCCAGTATCCGCCGTAGGTCCGGTTGTCTCCGATAGTGAACGGCTGCGGTGACGAGACGCCTGCGGAGGGGAACTCAGCGCTGTAGTAGTACCGAGAGTTCAGCCCGCTGGCGTTATGATAGTGAACCGGCAGCGGATAACAGCGCAGGATCTCCGCTTCACCTCCACGAGCTCTTCGAGGACGTTCCTCCTCAACAACCACCTGATACACACTGAGAGAGAGAGAGAGAGAGATACTGCATTACTGCACAGGACATATTACAGCCCACACAAATAATGCATTTATTCAGCAAGGATGTATTAAATTGATCAAAAGTGACAGCAAATGTATTTATAATGTTATTTACAGATAGAGAAGACAGTTATTAGAATCTGTGGAGTAAAATATTTTAAACTGTCATGAAAATCAAAATACTCGTAAAAATATTATTAGAAATAATAATTAATTTAAAAAGAATAACTAAATTTAAAATTTAAAAATTAAAATAATAGTAATTTAATAAGATAAAAATCTTTTTTTTTTCATTTTATTATATAATTTTTTATTTATTTATTTTTATTTATTTAATTTTGAAGATGCTTGAGAGTTACTTAAAGTCCAAAAATCAATATTATAATGTCTATTAACTTAATTACAATTAAAAAATTTAATCATATATAATTGTGTTTTTACAGTGCAGTAAAATGCTTTTTAATCTAATTTAATTTAATTTATTTATTTTTAATTTCATGTAAATAATATCACAGAATTGTTTTTGATTTTGAGGTGAAATATGATATGGAAGTGTACTGAGAGTCACCTAAACAAAAAGGTACAGTATATTTTGTCTAGAGTTTAGTTTGATAAAACATGCTTCAGTTCCAGATCTGACAGACTGAGGATGAGTGTGAGGAAGGTTACTGATGTATCGCCGTATTCATCAGGAGCTTGTCTCTCAGTATTCTCCACCAGCGGAAGAAAAGAGCACAAAGACGCTCGTGTTTGCTGTTTAATCATGTATGGACGTAAAGGGCAAACATCAGAAATTCCCTGTGTCAGTTTTCGGGAAGGGCCACAGGAGCCCTGGAGCACCGCGCGGATACGCTGGAGCTAACGTCGATGTTAAGCGACCGTGACAAAAACATGCAACAACAGCGGATGCAAACAGAGCTTGTGTTTCATGCACTTCACATGAACTAAAACAGAGTTAAATCTCCAGGCGCTGGCACAGAGAGGACACAACGAGAGCGGCTAGCTGCTAGCTGAATGTTGACTGATGCTAATCTGACCTTTGGGTTCGCTAATCTGTAATAAAGTCTGGGTTTGCTAGCAAAAGGTTATCTGTGAATATAAAAAGCTGCGTATATAAATATACTGTAGTTAATGAAATTACAAACTTCCACATCGCCTGCCCTTTCCTGCGCTTTCTCATTAAACACACACACACACACACACACACACACACACACACACACACACACACACACACACACACACACACACACACACACACACACACACACACACACAAAATACAAGTTGCTTAAAAACTCTTTTCTGGAGTGTTACTGCAGCATGGCACTAATGTGACCATAATCACCATATTCAGCAAGATGGAACACAAAACACACACACACACACACACACACACACACACACACACACACACACACACATATATATATAATATGAAAAAATATAAAAATATACATTATATACAAAAATATACATATACAATATAACATCTATGTAAGATAGAGTAGCACGTCACACCACAGAAAAGATCATACAAATATGAAATATATGAACATATACAACAGTTCTTTCTGATTCTTGAATCTGATTGGCTGAGAGCCTTTTCCAGCGGTGTGATATTCTGGTGATAAAAGCACTCCAACTGTTTCAGTGTTTGTATCACTCCGCTTGCCGTATTTCTCACAGCGAGTGTCATGCCAGACGCCTAAATCCACGATAATTTTATAATAATACTGTTTTTGTGTCACACAATGTAGTTTTAAGAGTTTTTAGGAGGGAATGTACTTGTTTAGACTTCAAATATGCGTTTTTAAATAAAGATAACGTGTATTTGAACATTAGCTTCGTTGTTTTGGGAGATGTGAGCTTCAGGGCGTCAGCGGCCGCTCACCGCTGGTTCTGATGTCTCTATAGTGGTTAAACATGAGATATAATTCATTTTGAGTAATTCTAATGGGGCAATCTTTGCTCTCATTAATCTATTATTTGTTCCAGAGCACATAGTTTTGGCTGAGAGCAAAATCTCATCAAGTTATATTTTATGTAACTTTAATGTTGTATATCAGAGCGCTGCCTTTGTACTTTTGACTGAATTGACTTGCAACTTTTATGATGGCTGTTGTTGTTGTTTATTAAATATTATTAATCAATATGTATATATATATATATATAATATATATATATATATATATATATATATATATATATATATATATATATATATATATATATATAATATATATAGTAGTCACACACAGAAACTTTAAACAATATTTATCCCTCATTGAAAACTTATATACATAAATAATCCAAAACATGGCAAAAAGAGTGAGTTTGCAGTAAATACTTTTATATTGAAAGAGACTGAAACAGGGTGTAAACAAGGACAATTTTTTTTTTACTTTCAACAACAGCTTGTAAGATGCAGTTAATAGATGCAGTGATCAGGGCTGTCATCAGAAATCACCCTTAACAGATGAAAGGACAATACGACAAAGATATCGCTTTCATCAGCAGACATTCAGACTAATGTTTTATTGTGAATATGAGATTCAGCTGAAGAATGAATGCTCTATCAGATGGAAGTAATCACACACTCAGTCATCTCTCTCATCATACAGTGAGCTTTTAAAACAGTAATACAATAAGCTTTCAATGAAGCAACTCAACGTTCCTTTGTTACTAGTTCTATATATAATATTTATGTTATAATATTTTGTATATTATATATTATATGCATTCGTATGTGTGTGTATATATCTATATATAACACATATTCTCTTTCATTTAGTTTGAAAATCATTTTCATAGGAAATTATTAATCCAGGATGAATTCTATGGCTTTATCTGAATGGGCTGCTGTGCTGCATGGGTAAAGGCGATCTCTGCCAGTCCTTCAGTTTGGAGATGAAATATCATGTGATAAATTATTTAAGCCAATGAGAGACAGCGCAGGTGAGAGGGGAAGTTAATTAACAGCTGATGGCATGCTCAAGTCAAAGTTCAGAGGTCAAAGGGCAAATCAGGACCTCACTGGAGCTCTGTGCTGATTACAGATGAAGCAGAGACAGAGAGAAGAGAGTGTGTGTGATACTCGCTAAAGCTCAGGCTACAGAAATCATGAACTAACTATGAGATTTAAAATCACACACAGTCACACAGCAGGAAATTAACATCCTCGTTAATGCAAAATATTTACACGCTGGCTCCAGCAGAAATCAGTGGCGTTTCCTTTCTGAAGGTGTCCTGTGGTGCGACACGCATCGAAACAGCAAAAGTTTTGAAACATTCTTCTCATTTTATGAGCTCATGAAATGAAATGATAATTTTTTTAGACACTTTAAAAAAGCTTTTGTCACACCACAAGGTAAACATTTCATGAGAAATCATTAAAAAAAAAATTATCTGGAGAAACAGAAACATGAGGCATCTGAGGCATGAACCTGTCCCTTATACATTAACACAAAGTCCAAGCAAAATATCCAAGTTCTGCATCAGCTACTCAAAGACATTTACTTTGCAAAGCTCTGATAGTTTAAGATGATTCATATATAAGCTATACAGATATTACATTGATACTCAATATTCTATTAAACAGATTTACTTCATAGACATCAGTAATCACTGATATAATCTTTCTGCTCAGTTTGTTCTGTTGTGTTTCTTTTTTCTGATTCGGTTACCAGTATCGATACAGGTCTTCGGTCCGGCACACACGTGCATGAAACAAATACAGCAATTTTAAACATTGCATGTGCAGAACGTAACATTTTTTTTAAAATGCCTGTATTTTTCTGTGAGAGGCAGGTGTAGTGTAAGAAAATACAGTTTGTACTGTAGAAAAAAAACATTACGCCTATGGAGAGTCCTGAGAACACATATGCATGTGTGTGTGTGTGTGTGTGTGTGTGTGTGTGTGATGGGTTGAGTCCTGCAGACTGGTGGCACAGGAACCCATTTCCACATCTGAACCCGTAATGTTGCTCTTGCTGCTGTTACTGTGGAAACGCAGGATCTTCTTCAGCCACTTATTATTCTGCATTAATTCAGCTTTATTTCTGAGAGAAGAACAGAAAGTGAGTGTGTGTGTGTGTGAGTGTTTGACGCGCCGTCGCTCTGTCAGTGCTGATGTGTACGAGATGAACGGGGCCGCCTCGTTCAGCCCCGGGGCCAAATGCAGATCGCCGATGGCAACGGAGGATCCGCGCATCAAAAACGGCCGCCGTGGAGCGCACGACATGCACTTCATCTGAGACGCACTTTGATCAAACACACCACACGTGATCATAGACGCTGATGTTAATTACATCACCATAAAACTAAATCAGAAACAGAAACTTTCAGAGAACCAGCAGACAAATACAGCACAGAAATAAAGCCTGGAAGTCTTTCTCAACAAACACCATCAGCCTGGAGCTCAAACTGAACATGATTTCTGAAACTCTGCTACCAAAGCAAGCACAGCTGTGTGATGCAGGGTTATTGTTGTTAACTAAACCTATTCAAGACATTTCTGTTCATTAAATTAAAGATGAAATTTAATACAAATATTAGACGAAAAACAAAAGTGAGAAAAGTTGCATCAGCAACTAACTGAAAAGGTTATTACAGTTAACTAAATCTGAAAATAAAACAAACTATTTAAACTATTAATGACTTGAAATAAAAAAAAAGAACTTAATATCAATATATTTAAAAGAATCATATAAATATATATAGTAACTGAAACTTTTCGACATTTGCGACATTTCTCATTTTCGTTAAACTAAAACTTTATGAAAATATTAAAAATTGTATAAAAAATCAATAAAAATTAATAAAACCTACACACACACACACACACACACACACACAAAACTACTATAAATGACAAAAACACAAGAAAATTACTAAAAATTTATGGATAATTAAAAAAAAGTCAAATATTAATAAAACCAATATTATTATCTTAATAATAAATAAATAAATAAATTAATTAATTAATTAATACCATAATAAAATCTTAATGATACTAAAATAACACTGACTAAATCAAAAACTAAAACAAAAAAACCTAATTAGTAATATAAAAATAATCTTAATCATAATAAAAATAGCAAAAGCACAAAAATAAAATAAATATATAAAAATAAAAGGTAATTTATATTATATTATATTATATTATATTATATTATATTAAAATAAAATAAAATTAAAATAAAATTACAGTATATTATATTATATTATATTATATTATATTATATTATATTATATTATATTATATTAATAAAAAAATTAATATTGTTTAATTATACTAAAATACCACTGGGGTGGGGGGTGGACAACAACAACAAACTTAAACCGAAATAAAAATAAACCTAAATAGAAATATTTAAATAACAAGAAGAAGAGGAATGGCAGAAGCACAAAATAAAACAGTGAAAATATAATAAATAAAAGCTATAATACTAAAATATGAAACATGGCTCGTGAGAAGTGGCGGTGCAACTCTAGTACATCACACAAAGTTTTGGGAGCTAAAGGCGGATCTGCTGCTGTTTAATGAGCTTGTTTACACACCATCTGTAAGAGAACTACACAGCTAATGTGTAATTAAGCAGCACTGATGAGTTGTCCGCATCGATCACGTCAGCCGGTTTCTCACAGGAAGTTGTTTGAGTGTCACCAAAAACTCCGGCAAACTGTCGTGGACTGTGGAGACTAAACACAATCAGTCCCAGAGCGCCTGCAACTAATTAATGAAAACCTCTAACGACTCTAGCGTGACCTGACAGGAAACCAGGGGAACACTTCACGATTAACATGAGTTAAAAAACACACTTCTCAAGCATTT
>NC_056573.1:27880857-27883357 GCF_018340385.1 Cyprinus carpio | reverse complement strand
ACCAGGAAGCTTTAAAACACTAACTCAACGCCTCTGAAATCCCTACAGTCATGACACAAGTGCACACACGCAGACGTGATGGAGTTTCTCCCAAATGTCTGAGTCAATAAACAAGTTTGCATTCACATATTTATGTAAAGTAAGTTTGGCTCTAATGGTTAATCTTGTGTCAAAAACGGCTGCATTGATGTTTCTCATTTTATCATATTCAGTAATGAAATACATGGATGATGTAAATGATAGGACAATTTCAAACAGCAAAAAAGGTATTATGAAGGTCATGAATTGCATTTTCAAATCTTTATTTTATGTTTCTGGGGAGTTTTTGCATCATAAAAGTTTAAATATTTGTAAAAATTATAATTTTAATAGGAGATAATTTACTGGGAGTTTGCCAGGTCGTTGCTAGGGTATTTTGCGTGGTTACTACTATGAGGTTACTAAGTGGTTGGTTGGCTAGAGTGCTCTGGATAGTTATTAGGAGGTTGCTAGATGGTTAAAAGAACAGTTAGGTTGTTTCTAGGGTGTTCTGGGTAGTTACTAGGAGGTTACTAAGGTGTTACTGGGCTATAGTGTTCTGGTTGGTTACTAGGAGGTTGCTAGAACATTTTTGGTCACTAGGAGGTTGCTAGTGTGCACTGCACTCATACTATTACTTTGCCATTGTAGTTAGGTTGTTCCTAGGGCATTCTGTGTGGTTACTAGGAGGTCGCGAGGTGGTTGCTAGGGTATTTTGTGTGTTCACTAAGAGGTTCCTAAGTGGTTGCTGGTCTAAAGTGTTCTGATTGGTAACTAGGGGGTTGCTAAGCGGTTACTAGGACACTCAGTTTGTTCCTTGGGCATTCTATGTGGTTTCTAGGAGGTTGCCAGGTGGTTGCTAGGGTATTTTATGTGTTCACTAAGAGATTCCTAAGTATTTTTTGGGCTAGAGTGTTCTGGGTGGTAACTAGGGGGTTGCTAGGTGGTTACTATGGCACTTAGGTTGTTCCTATGGCATTCTGTGTGGTTACTAGGAGGTTGTGAGGTGGTTGCTAGGGTATTTTGTGTGTTCACTAAGAGGTTCCTAAGTGTTTGCTGGTCTAGAGTGTTCTGATTGGTAACTAGGGGGTTGCTAAGTGGTTACTAGGACACTCAGGTTGTTCCTTGGGGATTCTATGTGGTTACTAGGAGGTTGCCAGGTGGTTGCTAGGGTATTTTATGTGTTCACTAAGAGATTCCTAAGTATTTTCTGGGCTAGAGTGTTTTGTGTGGTAACTAGGGGGTTGCTAGGTGGTTACTATGGCACTTCAGTTGTTTCTAGGGCATTCTGTGTGGTTAATATGAGGTTGCTAGGTGGTTGGTAGGGAATTTTATGTGTCCACTAAGAGATTCCTGATTATTTTCTGGGCTAGAGTGTTTTGTGTGGTAACTAGGGGGTTGCTAGGGCAATTAGGTTGTCCCTAGGGTGTTCTTGGTGGTTATTAGGAGGTTGCCAGGTGATTTCCAGGGTATTTTGTGTTTTTACTAAGAGGTTCCTAAGTGGTTGCTGGGCTAGAGTGTTTTGTGTGGTAACTAGGGGGTTGCTAGGGCAATAAGGTTGTCCCTAGGGTATTCTTGGTGGTTACTAGGAGGTTCCCAGGGTATTTTGTGTGTTTACTAAGAGGTTCCTAAGTGGTTGCCAGGTGGTTGCTAGGGTATTTTATGTGCTCACTAAGATCTTCCTAAGTATTTTCTGATCTAGACTGTTCTGTGTATTAACTATTGGGTTGCTACTGTAGGGCAATTAGGTTGTTCCTAGGGCATTCTTTGAGGATACTAGGAGGTTGCCAGGGTATTTTGTGTGTTTACTAAGAAATTCTTAAGTATTTTCAGGGCTAGAGTGTTCTGGGTGGTAACTAGGGGGTTGCTAGGTGGTTACTATGGCACTTTGGTTGCTCCTAGGGCATTCTGTGTGATTAATAGGAGGTTGCCAGGTGGTTGCTAGGGTATTTTATGTGTTCACTAAGAGATTCCTAAGTATTTTCTGGGCTAGAGTGTTTTGTGTGGTAACTAGGGGGTTGCTAGGGCAATTAGGTTGTCCCTATGGTGTTCTTGGTGGTTATTAGGAGGTTGCCAGGTGGTTTCCAGGGTATTTTGTGTTTTTACTAAGAGGTTCCTAAGTGGTTGCTGGTCTAGAGTGTTCTGGGTGGTAACTAGGGGGTTGCTAGGTGGTTACTATGGCACTTAGGTGATTCCAAGGGCATTACGTTTGGTTATTAGGAGATTGTCAGGTGGTTGCTAGGGTATTTTATGTGTTCACTAAGAGATTCCTAAATGTTTTCTGGGCTAGAGTTTTCTGGGTGGTAACTAGGGGGTTGCTAAGGCAATTAGGTTGTTCCTAGGGCATTCTGTGAGGTTACTAGGAGGTTGCCAGTTGGTTGCTAGGGCCATATGCATGCTCAATGAGTTACTTCAGATTCTTCTGTGCTGTTTCAGATTGAAGCATTTGCTCAAGACACGCACCTGAGATCTTGGTGGTGGC
>NC_056573.1:27873357-27878357 GCF_018340385.1 Cyprinus carpio | reverse complement strand
GTATTAATAAGTGAATGTGTTTTATTGCTAAAATGAGAACAAATGTCAGTTTTGAATCCTTAAATCCACAGAAACGCACATGATCCCCTCAGACGCTCACGTTCTCCTCCTCCAAACACGTCCGTGAGCGTGCGAGAGGTTATTTCTCATTTTTTCATCGTTTCATCCTCTCGCAGGAACGTTATTCACGTCTGTCTCACTTGACACAGACTCGGAGCGAGAACACAAGATCGCGTGCGTGTTTAACATCCAGTCGAGATGCGGCCCAGGTGTCTAATTATTTATAACGGTTGCTGATCTCTGGAAAAAAAAAAAAAAATCACGTTTATTCTGTCAGAAGAGCTCTGCTAATAGGGGACGTAATTAGACATTCAAGCTAAATGTCAGCGCTTTACTGTACTGGAAGAGATCCACCCTCACAAATATGTGGAATAAGATGAGAAAGATGCAGCGGAGCGTTTGAGAAGCTCCTTCACGGATAGAAAGGGCTCTTCATCTGTATACAGACACATTACAGTGCTGAGGATGGTTTATGCTCATCTGATGAACTTAACGGATCTTCAGATTTAGCAAAGAAGCCTCTCCTGATCAAGAACCCTTTGTGTCTGTTTCAGGTTATTGAGGTGCTATATGACTCTCTGTGGATTAATAAAGTCAAAAAATATAGTCTTGATGTTTCAGAGGATCTTCAGATCAGTGGTTTTTGGGACGTAGACGCTTATCTAAAGAACTAGAGACTGAAAGCTGATAAAAAATTGGTGAATGGGAAAGTCTTAGTCATATTTCACATTAAAAAAGTTAAAAAAAAAACAAAACAAAAAAAAAACAATTACATAAATATATACTATAATATTTTTTATTACAAAAAAAAATTCTAAATAAAATGATTTTCAAATGTATTTATTTGGAATAAATAAACATGTATATATATATATATATATATATATATATATATATATATATATATATATATACTTTATATAAGTATATATGCAAGTAATATACGTATATGTATGTATAGTACTGTTATTTTTATATTTTCTGATTTAATTTTAACCTTTGTCTTTGTCATTTTTAGTCAATTTTTATGTCTATATAGTTTTTTTTTATATATATATATAAATATATATTCCATTTTAGTTTTACTTCAAATTTTATTAATTTTGTTGCATGCATTTTTCATTTTTAGTTAATTGTATTACATATATTATATTACATATTGCATATAAATTACATACAATAACTGTATTATATACAATTTTAGTTATTTTAGAACATCAAGTTAAACCATTGTAAAAGGAGAAATATTGCTTTGACAACTAGCCGAAATAAAAAGTATAGTTTATTTTTATTTTATTTTATTTTAATTTATTTTCAAAAATGTTTAGTTTTTTAATTGTTAATATTAACCAAATTAGTATACTACAATAAGACAAACCCTATATATATATGCCTATGTATATTATTTTATTTTTGAAATATTTCATATTTTAATAAATGAATCTATATTTGGTAAAGATGTTTGCCAGTTTTCCGCTCTGTCTCACCGTCTTCATCGGTCTGGACGTGGATCTCGGGGCTCTCTCTGACTCCCTCGCGGTTGCGCAGCAGCATCCTGACGCTGAGGTTGGTGAAGGGCGTGAGGTTGTGGATGGTGTGCTGGGGGGCGGAGCTCCGGCTGTCATATGAGGCCACCTCTCTGCTCTCCTCCTTGCCTCCTCCTCTGGCGCGGTATTGCACCGTCAGACTGTAGTTGTGGCAGCGTGTCACGTTGTATCCGAACGGCTCCCAGCGAAGCGTCACCTGACGAGCCTTGATGTCCACCACTTTCAGCTGCCGCGGGCCGTGCATGGGCTCTGAGAGAGACAACAATGAAAAACACAGAGCATTTACACAAGCAGAATGAGAAAAATTCACGATAGTTTGTAAGAAATGCTTCAAGGCCAGAAGCATTCTCAATACAACAGCCCACACCGACACAAAACCTTCCCAACAACACGCGAGATCATCCTGTGTGAGAAAACATCTCGTGAGAATCTCAAACAATATCATATCTGCTTTGAGACCTAAAAACTTCATGTATATTCATATTACATTTATAGAAACCAAAACTAAACATTGTCAGCATTTACTCAAGCTCATGTCATTCCAAACCCTTATGCTATTACTTGATTTATTACATTATTTGACTGTCATACACAAAAAGACGCAACAATACAGCAGTTCGTGATCATGTATGTATGATTCAGAAAGCAAAATCACTTTGAAGACATCATAGCATTTATTTTGATCTATTTTACATTTACATTATTGAGTTTGTCTCAGTTTGACTTTTTCCTTGCAATTCTGAGTTTATATCTCACAGTTTTATTTTATTTTCTTGTAATTCTGAGTTTATATCTCACAATTTTGTTATTTCTTGTAATTCTGAGTTTATATCACAATTTTCTTTTCTTTTCTTGTAATTCCGAGTTTATATCTCACAATTTAATTTTTTCTTGTAATTCTGAGTTTATATCTCACAATTTTATTTCTTGTAATTCTGAGTTTATATCACAATTTTATTTTATTTTCTTGTAATTCTGAGTTTATATCTCACAATTTAATTTTTTCTTGTAATTATGAGTTTATATCTCACTATTTTATTTCTTGTAATTCTGAGTTTATATCACAATTTTATTTTATTTTCTTGTAATTCTGAGTTTATATCTCACAATTTAATTTTTTCTTGTAATTATGAGTTTATATCTCACTATTTTATTTCTTGTAATTCTGAGTTTATATATCACAATTTAATTTTACTTTGAAATTCTGAGTTTATATCTCACAGTTTAATTGTTTTTTTCTTGTAATTCTGATTTTACATCTAACAATTTTAATTTTTCCTTGCAATTCTGAGTTTATATCTCAATTTTGTTTCTTGTAATTCTGAATTTATATCTCACAATTACATTTTTTTTCTTGTAATTCTGAGTTTATATCTCCCAATTTTATTTTTTTCTTGTAATTCGGAGTTCACATCTCCCAATTTTATTTTTTCTATCAAATCTTAGTTTAGATCTCACAATTTTAACATTTGTTATCACATTTCTGAGTTTATATTTCACTATTAGATTTTTTTCCCTTGCATTTCTGAGTTTATACCTCACAATTTTTTTTCTGAGTTTATATCTCGAAATGTTAGTTTTTTTTTCTTTCTTGTAATTCAGAACAAGAAAGAATCAGTCAGAATTACGATTTGTGCAGCTGAAGTCAAATGAAGATTTGTGTGAAGAAAAGACCTTGTTCTGCATAGTTATGGTGTTTTTTATTCACTGATGTAAAAGCTGTGTAAAGATTCATTGTGTTTATGTACAAATAAAGTCCGTCACAGAGGTTTGGAGTGAATGGAGACTGTCCCTTTAAACAGACACATATGGACTGGTTTCTGATTGTGTGGCTCAGGGACTTGAATCAGAGCCCTGATCCCGTTTCTGCGGGTCTGGAAGCACGAGAGCGGCTCCTATCAGCCTCTCCAGGATCAAAGCATCAATCAGAGCAGAAGAGCAGATGAAAGAAAGCATCTCAGACTCCATCTAATACAGCAGGACCAAAAATATCATCAAAGAACTACATTTAACCTTAACAAATTTGCTATGAATCAAATACAACAAACACACATGTGTGCTCATAACAACCAACCAACTGCTTTAGTTCCTCTTTTGCAAGTTGCTTTAGATGAAAGAGCCTGCTAAATAAATACACCTAGCAGAATATGCAAAATGAAAATAATATAGAAACTCTACTAATTAAAAAAATTGCCTTTTTTTTTGTACTGTCCTGAACTGCGACTTATATTTCAAAGGGACTATATATACAGTTTATAATCAAAAATGAATGCAACTATAATTTCTTTGTTTTATACTTCTGAATAGAGTTAAATTTACAGTAAATAATTTGTTGTGAAGTGAGGAACTGAAACACGTTTATCATATTTTATTGTTAGTAAAGGTTTTGTTTTATTTATTCTGTATTTTAGATTATTTCTAAATGTAATAATAAAATGTGACTTATAAACTTGAACTGTTTTTTTTGTCTCAGTAATTTTGCTATTTTGACCCAGTGCAGCTAACAGTCAGTTGTGACTAATTTTCTGGAAAATAGGGTAATCTATTTCACATAACAGATGTTTGCATAAAATAATAGCTGAATTTACACAAATGACCCGGTTTTAAATGTTTGCATGAGCTTTATTCTTCAGACTGTGATGATGATCCAGACATGAAGAACCAGGAAGATGGAAATGTTTGAACAGGATAATGAAGGCAAATTGTCATTTTGTCTTCTGGAAAATATTTGAAGACTTTAAGTTACTTCTGAAGGGCAGCAGTGAATAAAATCAGAAGATCTTTCTCTGTCTGTCTCTGTCTCTCTCTGGATGGAGTGAAAGGCTTCGCCACACACTAATAGGATCAATTTCCATTCTCGCTTAAATCTGAAGTCCATTTCTCAGGAACTTAACATTTTCCCTCCTATTAGACACACACACACACACACACACACACACACACACACACACACACACACACACACACACACACACACACACACACACACACACACACACTCTCTCTCACACAAACACACACACACACACTCACACACACACACACACGCGCACTCACACACAGACACACGCAAACACAGACACACGCACGCACTCGCACACACACACACACACACACACATATATAAAACAAATTAAATTAAATTAATTAAATGGATGTATTTATTTAATTAATTATTAAATAAATACATACAGCTGAAAAGGAATTTTTTTACTCTAAAGATTTGTTTAGTTCTGCAAGATTTGTAACACTCTGGAAAAAATGTTGGTGTTTATTTTTGCAATAATCAATAAATTTAGTCAATTTGTTGAATCACTATGCTGGTCAACCAGCACTGAAACAGCAAAATCATCATTCTGAAGAAACTGATCTGCTTTCACAAAATGAGTCTGA
>NC_056573.1:27860857-27868357 GCF_018340385.1 Cyprinus carpio | reverse complement strand
ATAAAGCATCGTAAAGCATCGTAATGCAACAAAGCATTATAAAGCATTGTAATGCAACCTAAAGCTTTGTAACGCTTCATAATGCAACAAAGCATTGTAACGCACTGTAACACAACAAAGCATCATAAAGCATTAAAATGCAACATCAAGCATCATAAAGCTTTGTAACGCATCGTAATGCAACAAAGGATCATAAAGCATTGTAACACATCGTAATGCAACAAAGCATTATAAAGCATTGTAACGCATCGTAATGCAACAAAGCATTATAAAGCATTGTAATGCAACCTAAAGCTTTGTAAGGCTTCATAAAGCAACAAAGCATTGTAAAGCACTGTAATGCAACATAAAGCATCATAAAACATTGTAACGCGGCATAAAGCATTATAACCACATAAAGCATCGTAACGCATCGTAACACAACAAAGCATCATAATGCATTATAATGCAAGCTGAAGCTTTGTAACGCTTCATAATGCAACATAAAACATCCTAAAGCATCGTAATGCAACATAAAGCATCGTTAAGCATCGTAATGCAACAAATGAACATAAAGCATCATAGCACATCATAATGCAATAAAGCTTTGTAAACCAAAATAAAGCATAATAGAGTTATATATAATAAAGCATCATAAAGTCATAACGCAATTGTTAATTTAAGATCTCTGTTTAATTTAAGCAAGTTTGTCACTGTTCTTTCAAACACTGGTTTTGTTCAAAGAAAGGGCAAGATCCAACATTAAAGAGCAAAGTAAAAAATCCTGACAAGCATCTTGTAAAATGTGTGGTGTGATCTGTAATATCAATGCTGTCGCACGTTTATTAATGGGCTCATTAATTTCCTCACCATGGCATCACTATTTGGAGTTTGTCAGCTCTGGTCACTTTCTGCTTTCATCGTATAGAAAAGAGTACATGATGAGTTTTGTTTTCGTGTCGAATCATTGCCAGTTAAAGTCAGAGGTCAGTGATTGGTGTGATTTTGATGTGGCTTTATTATTTGCATCTTCACTCGCTCTGATCGCGCTTGTTACACTGAGAGCGTGGTTGAGTCTTCACACTGTCACTGATAATTTGATCTGCTCTGAAGGTGATTTCACCTCGCGTCTGTCTCGATCTCAGTCATTGACGGTCTGATGGAGGTATTGACGGATGCAGCGGATCGCTCCTCACACTAGTTAACGTAACGCAGCTCTTCTAGCAGGCGGTTTAATGAGATCAGCGGTGCGACCTGTCGAGCTCAATCTGATTTGTTAGACTGATGTGTCGATCTGCTCGTGAAGATCAGGAGGTCGTAGGGTCACGCTTTGATATGAAGGGAAGCGGGTCGTTCCCCGTGAACCCAATCACCAGAGAGATGGTGTTACCATGGCAACCGAGCGCGAGATCAATGCTCATTGTGCTGCTGGAGTCTGTGTTTGGGATGGAGATGAGAGAGAGAGAGAGAGTGTGTGAGGTATTTAGCGTCCGTCCCATCAGCCCTTCATCAGCCGAGAGTCAATGCCAAATCTAATGCTCACTGCCCCTCAAAACAAATTGTTACTTATACAACCACTATCACTTTTTTTTTTCTGAAAGAAATTATAACTTTTATTCATCAAGTACTCATTTAACTGATCTAAAGCGACAGTAAAGACGTCTATGTTACAAAAGATTCTAATTCACACATGGCCATGTTTTAATAAAACAAGGGAATTAACTTTTAATTCATGGCCACAATTTAATTCAAATGAGGAAATAGAAATAGAATTAAATAAAAAAATAGGTGCTTTTGCTTTTGATTTGACTCCAAATCCTCTGCCATCATCTGTCAGTCATTTTTCCTGACACTATTCATGTGATTTGACTGTACGGAGCAGACGCTTTCAGATTAGAATTGTGATCAACTGAAATAAATAGTTTTTATTTCTGTAAAAAAACAAAACAAAAAAAACAGCTGTATAATTCATAATGCTTCATAGCACATCATAAAGTATCATGACACATCGTAACGTATCTCAACGCATCATAAAGTGTTATAATGAATCATTGTGCATAACACATCACGATGCATCGTAATGCATCATAAATCATCGAAATGCATCATAAAGCATCGTAATGCATCATAAAGCATCAAAATGCATCATAAAGCATCAAAATGCATCATGATACATAATAACGCATAATGCATAATAATTCATAATGCATAATCCATAAAGTATTATAATCCATTAAGAAAAATAATAGCTTTTATTTCTATAAATAAGCAAAACAGCGGTATAACGCATTATATTGCATGATGCATCATAATGCATAAAGCACCATAATGCATAACACATCATAGTGCGTAATAATCCATAAAGCATCATCATGCATCATATCACATCATAATGCATTCAGATTAGAATTGTAGCGTCCGTGAACTAAATAGTTTTTATTTCTATAAATAAGCAAAACAGTGGTATAACGCATTATAACGCAAAATGAATCATAATGCATAACGCATCATAAAATATCATGACGTGTCATAACGCATATTAGCGCATCATAAAGCATCATAATGCATAATGTATCACAAAGCATAATGACGCATAATGCATCATAATCCAAAATGCATAATCCATAATGCACTATAACATATCATAATGCACAACGCAAAATAAAGAAGCATAGCACATCATGAAAGTAATATAATGTATCTATATGAATCGTGCATTGAACTCTGTGATGCTCTTAGTGAGAAACAGACCTACATTCACGCTGATTCTCTCTGAAAGTCAAATGAATCGAGAAGATTTGAGGAAGTAAGAGTGAAAGTAAATGCTGACAGAATGATCTCCCGTCTGCTGTGTAACAGGGGTTTTCTCAGTCTTGCTGAAGGTTTGGGTCTAATGTAACACGTTTTCTCTGCGTGATTCATCTGACAGCATATACATTATGACTGACGGATATGGAGAGAGATGAGCTTACAAACAGCCTGCAAAGTGCTGAAGCTGATTCCTCTCTTATTTATTTAATTCCTCCCACCGCTTTAAAATCAAACTTAAAAAAATAAAAGCAGACAAACAGTCAGGAGTGAATTTATCTTCATTAGGGCTGAAGCTCATCTGCTTCCACTCAGCTGCCATTACTGATGATGAACGACATCAGACAGAACCAGAGATGAATGAGAAGAAGAATGACAGATTAAAAAAATAGAGACGGGGAAAAGACAGGAAAGAAAGAAAGATTAAAAACAGAGACAGAAAAAAGAACTAATAGAAAAAAGACAAGAAAGAAAAGAAAAGAAATAAGAAAAAGAATTATTAAGAAAGTTTATATAAATGTATATATTTATATATTTTATTATACATTTTACATGCATATATATATATATATATAAATAAATTAAAATAAAAAAAATAATAGTATTAAAATATAAAAAAGTATAAATAAAAAAAATTTAATGTAAAAAAATTAATACAGTATAAAGCATGAAAGTTATAGTGTGGAAAAGTGTAAGTCTAAAAAGCTTTAAATGTACTATAAAACATCATAATTTATGTATATAGACGTATTGTAGCAGCAGTTTTTGTGTGTAATTTCGGAGCAGCTCTCAAGGTTATCAGAGACTGTATTTTGTCTTGTGCACAGGCAGATTTATTCACTAGTTTAAGCAAAAATGATCAGGAAAAAAAATAAGAAAAAGGATAAAAATAAGAGAGAAAAATAAGGAGTAAGGAAGAAAGAAAAGAATAAACAACAAAAAAAAAGTTTTCATTGATTATAAACTCATTTGTTTGTGTGTGTGAGAGATCAAACCTTGCATCCCATGATGCATCACACCAAGTTTGTCCTCAACGGTTCTCATGAGGAGTCAGGTTTGAGTGAACATTATATGAATATGCTGATTAATGTCAAGTAATTTCTCCCACAAAGGATCATATCAGAGCGAGAACATGAACTTCTGTCGTGATGCTTCAGTGGCAGATGATGCAGTTCATCAGTGAAACATCTGCTCACAGCTGGAGCTTCACATGAGACAGCAGAAACAGACTGATGCTGAATAAACAAGCTCTTACAGGAACGTCCTTCAGATGCTCACAATGAGACGCTTTTCTCCCCGTGACAAAAGACTGGAGCGTTCAGTGTGTCCTCCACAACAATCACTGAACTCCAGCGACCCGGACGACCTCGTGAACAGAACCTCTCTATTCTATCAGACGGACAAACCCTCGCTCCGCACGTGACGACTGCAGAAACAGCATCGCATGAATATCTAGGTCACAAAGATTCAAATACAGCATAAAGCATGAAACTTTTAGGAAAGTTAAAGTATAAATAAGTTTCATTTAAAAAAACAACAACAAAGAAAAAAATACAGCATTAAACATTATGAAAGTTATGGTATAAATAAGTATAATTACAATAAAACATTATATAAGTTATGGCATAAAATAGTGTGCGTTTTATATATATATATATATATATATATATATATATATGGAGACAAATTTATATATAAAATTCTATAAATAACATACTGTATGTTTATACTGTATATACATTTATATATTTATAAATGTATTTATCATTTGCATATGTACATATATATATATAACAAACAGTTTAAAACAATATAAAGTGTAAGTATAAAGGATTTGAAATATAGTATAAAACATTATAAAATTGATAGTATAATAAAGCACAAAGATATATTTAAAAATATATATTTTTAAATTCTTAAAATATACTATAAAATAGAAATTCATTATAAAAATGATGGTATTAAAGATAAAAAAAAGTATATTTGTAAGTAAAACTATAAGAATGAAAAGCTTAACATACACTAAAAATATAAATATAAAAGAAGATTAAAATATAAAATACTACAGTATTAAATATTAAGAAAGTTACAGTATTAAGTATATATATATATCTATATATATATATATATATATATATATATATATATATATATATATATATAATAGAAATATAGTTTCTAATAAAGAACATTATAAAAATGTATAGTATGAAAAATTATACAATAAAAAATATAAATACAGTATAAAACATTATGAATATTATAGTATTAAAAAATACAAAAAGTATATTTATAAGTAAAACTATAAGAATGAAAAGATTAAAATACACAAAAAATATAAATATAAAAAAATAAATAATGCAGTATAAAAATTATGAAAGTTATAGTATGGAAAAATGCAAAAGTTATATTTTTAAAAGCTTAAATTATGCTATAAAACATCATGATATATGTATATCCACACACTGTAGCAGCAGCTCTCAAGGTTATCAGAGATTGTATTGTGTCTTGTGCACAGGCAGATTTATTCACTAGTTTAAAGTAAAAACGGTCAGCGCAGCTTTTATTAAAGCTCTTCGAGAGGAAAAAGCACGCAATCAGAGGAAGCTTTGCATTCAGACGAATGTCTTTGTGCGGCTGACGAAACAATAACGCGCAGAAATGATAAGCCTGCATACCTCCCACAAAATAATTCACTTTCAAGGGTACAACTCATTTTTCTCTGTACGTCTGTGTTTCTTTGTCGCTGGACTTCCATTAAGCTCAACAGAAAGGGAACAAAGACAGGAGAAAAAAACCACGACTCTGACAGAAAAACACTCTTTTCTGCATCTGCCTCTGCACTGAAACACATTTGTTAAAGATGTAAAGTACGACCGACTGACGAAGCTGTCATTACGGAGCCCAAACAGAGCAGTTCGTCAGGCACTACGCTAATGAACGGACTAATGAACAGCTGTTAGTGTTAGTGCAGGTGAGGATAGATGGACATTCAGATGCTTATGGAGGTCGTCCTGTGCACATCAGGCTTTCACACAAAGACGGAGAGATCACTGACATCTAAAATCTAAGATTCTCAGCTGAAACTAATATTCAGACGGAGCAGACTGAAATATTTCTCATGATTACACTCTTAAAAATAATCTGTTTTACCATCATTGAGATACCATCAGAGTTTTTATTAATATTGTGTTTTTAATTAATATTTTATTATAGTTTTTGTTATTTTCCATTTTTGTTTTAATTTTAGTTAAAGTTTTAGTATTTTTAGTATTTATCTTAATATATCTAAGTAGTTTTTAACACACATACAGTTTTATTGTAGTTTTTCTTAACACTTTGAATTGGTTTTTAATTTTAGATGGTATGTGTGCATTTTAATTTTAGTTTACATTTAATTTTAGTAATGTAATATTGTTTGTTTATTGTTAATATTGCCGTTAAGCACATTTTTGTTTTTTTAGTAATATTTAGTTTTAATGTTTATTTTATTTCAAGTAACAAATTTGTGACCCTGGAGCAGAAAACCAGTCATAAGGGTCAATTTTTCTAAATTGATATTTCTACATCATCTGAAAGCTGAATAAATCATCTCTCCATTGATGTGTGGTTTGTTAGGAGGACAATATTTGTCTGAGATACAACTATTTGAAAATCTGGAATCTGAGGGAGCAAAAAAAATCTAAATATTGAGAAAATCATCTTTAAAGTTGTTCAAATGAAGTTCTTAGCAATGCATATTAGTAATCAAAAATTAAGTTTTGATATATTTACAGTAGGAAATTTACAAAATATCTTCATGGAACATGATCTTTACTTAATATCCTAATGATTTTTGGCATAAAAGAAAAATCTATAATTGTGACCCATACAATGTATTGTTGTCTGTATGTAGAGTTTCTTCTGTTATCTCAGCATTTATCAGAAACAACATCCAAGATGATCGCGGTTACCTGCGCATTTGGTGCGGGCTCTCAGCGGCGGCCCCGGGGCCCCGGTCCCTCCCTCCAGGGGCCGCGTCAGCAGCACGCTGATCTCGTACTCCGTGTCGGGGTCCAGATGGCCGATCTTGTGTGAGGTTTTATCGACGGGCTGCAGGTCGTACATGGTGCCGGAGACGGTGCGGTACTCCACCTCGCGGTTGATGATGGGCCCGTCTCCGTTGATGGAGTTCGCATTGAGCTGGATCCAGAGGTACGTGGCCCCGACCGCCATGAGCTGAGGAGGAGCGATGGGAACCGGCGGCTCTGAGAGAACAGACAGGGCATTTAACATCAATAACAGTGGAATTACAACAAAACATCAGCCGTTTAAACTCCAAACCAAGAGTCCATAATCCATAATAACACTTGCTCCAGTGAAAAAGTGCATCTCCTGTTGTCTCTCACATCAAAATCCAGACACATATTTGTTTAGAGCTGTTTAAACGCTGCTTGATCTGTGCAGATTTCTCACCAGAACACTTTTTCACTGGAGGAAGAGTTATTATGGATTATGGACTCTATGTATTTGAGTTAAAAACGTCTTAATGCTGGATGTGTTTCATCTTTTGTCTTCTCCAGATGTTCACTGATGGACTGAAGGTGCTGTGGATTACTTGTGGATTATTGTGATGTTTTCATCAGCTGTTTTGGACTCTCATTCTGACGGCACCCATTCACTGCAGAGCATCCATTGCTGAGACACTGATGCAGTGCTACATTTCTACAAACC
>NC_056573.1:27840857-27848357 GCF_018340385.1 Cyprinus carpio | reverse complement strand
GGTCTCCGTTGACGGTGCAGTGGAACGTAGCCGATCTGTCGGCGTTCACCTCCACGCCTTTGATAGGAAGGAAGTGTCGTGTTCACGGGAGAAACACAGACGAGACGTTAATTCACACACTAAACACACTACCAATCAAACAGTACGAGTTTGCAGCTTGCATTTATTTTGATCAAAACTACAGCAAAAGCTTCTTGAACAAAACGCATATCAGCAAAATGTTTCTTGAGCAGCAAATCATCATATTAGAATGATTTCTGAAGATCATGTGACACTGAAGACTGGAGTAATGATGCTGAAAATACAGCTGCACATCACAGAAATACGGTAAAAAAATATTTACTATGTTTTTTTTTGCTGTACTTTGGATCAAGTACAAATATTTCATAATATTACTGCTTTTGCTGTGTTTCTGATCAAATGAATGCAGGCTTGGAGAGCAGAAGAGACTCTATAAAAAAACCTGCGTGTCCAAAAACATGCAATATAAACAGCAAACATGAACGAGATCTCACTAACATCTCAATGATTCTCAGCAATGAGATTAATAAAGAGAAACAGAGCACAAGAATCAGATGTGGTTCAGATGAGATCGCAACTTCGTCTCCAACTCTGCACAGATTGCCAAACAATCAAAAGTCAGAGATGTCAACAGGATCGCAAATATTTCTCATCAGACGATCTGAGCTGCTCTTCTCATTCATTTATAACTCTCTCCCTGGTTTTACTGTAAATCCTACAGCACACACACACACACCACACACTGATTCATTTATTAGTGTTCAATGTGATCTTAACCTCGATCTCTTCAACTGCGCCAAAGATGTTTTATTACTGACATCAATATCTCCCTCTCGACCTCGTGTTTTTCAGAACGAGTGTAACACAAAAATCATTATTGGTTTCTCATTTTAATCTGCGCTCAGCCCTAATAATATTCCCTACTAAAAAACTCTAACCTTAACTCTATTGATTGAACAGCGAGTACCAAAGCGCACTCATATCTGGGTCAATATGCATTTAAAACCAAACGCATCTGTGAGATGAAAGCTCATTTAAATCAGGTGTATGATGTTTAATATTTGACTCTGTCCCTCCTCGCGGGCCGCCGTGACCTTGAATGGATCCGCGGAAACACTGCTAATTCAATCAGTGCCTGGTCTCCATTCTTCCCCGGGCTCTGCAATATTTCAGCAGCGCATCTGAAGCGCAGCCACCTTTCCAATACTCCCAGCGCGCCATCTTCTGTCTCTGATCGCTAAAGAAGCGTTTCTTTCGCGCTGTGGATGAGAGCGAGACCGCCGCGCTGTCAGAGAGCAATGCTGTGCCATCTGCTCTCATCAAGGCTTCAACACAATCATCCTGTCACAATCCATCATTAACGCTGCAAACATGTTGATATTGACCTCTGATTAGCGAGTTCACTCTCTGAGACGCACTGCATGTGTTACCTAGCGTTCTGAATAATGCATGCATATATATTCTGTGATGCACATTATGTCGTAAATATTAGGCAGTGTGGATTTACACTAAGAGCAAGTAGCTGAACTTGTTGGCAGGGGACATTTTCAGTACAAATACTGTATGGTAAATGATTTTCCAGTACAAATATCTACATTTTTTAAGTCAAGAGAAACAAAATGAGAGAAGATATTGTCTTTTTTTTCTTTCTTTCTTTCTTTCTTTCTTTCTTTCTTTCTTTCTTTTTTTTTTTTAATAATGTAAGTTTTAGCTTAAAAAAAAAACATACTTATGCCAATGAGGTTATAGAAAAATAAATTAGTTTCTCCCTTTGATTTCACCCCATATGGTGTGTTTTTGACCTGGAGAGGAATTTTCGCTTTTCTTAAAAAGGCTTAGGTAAGGTGAGTTGCAAATAAAATAAAATAAATTAA
Source organism: Cyprinus carpio (assembly GCF_018340385.1). Lineage (NCBI taxonomy): Eukaryota > Metazoa > Chordata > Actinopteri > Cypriniformes > Cyprinidae > Cyprinus > Cyprinus carpio. The sequence continues at coordinate 27,846,462 of NC_056573.1, read as the reverse complement.
AATACAAATAAAACTAAAATAAAAATAAAATAAATGAACGAATGAATTTATTTTTATTTTTATTTTATTTTTTTGGGGATTATTTTCCCCTCCTGTGTTACACTTGTGTTGTTCCGGATCAAAAATGGGCCAGCCTACAAAAAAATAACAAAAAAAAGAAATAAATAAATAAAATTCTTATGCTAAACTATTAACAAACATTGGGTTTCATTTTTTTGTCCACTTGGATTTTTGTTTCAATCCAGCATGGGTTTTGTGTGTTTCTGTTTGGAAACTGATTGATTCATAGGCCTCATTGAGCTTGGCTAATGCACTTCAGTTTTTGAAGTGAATATTGCTAAAATAACCACAAATAATGTTGTGCTAATTAAAAAGAAAAACAGTTCGAAATGATTGAATCCAAATATTGGGTGATTATATAGCATAATGATTTGAAAAGGTCCGGTTTTTAAAAGACCCAAATTAGGTGAAGGATTTTCAGCACAGTGCAAGGGTTAAATCTTTTTTGTTTTTACCTCATGGTGAGGTATTTTTTCCTGTTTTAAGCTTAAACTCACTCTAGTTTTGATACATTTTTGCAGAAAACAAGACTTAATATCTCATGCCAATATATTATTAGGGCCCGAGCACCGATGGTGTGAGGACCCTCTTGTATCTGCGACTTGGTTATTATTATTAGGGCCAGAGCACCGAGTGTTGTGAGGACCCTATTGTATCTGCTTTGTTTATTATTAGGGCCCGCCGATGGGACCCTCTTGGAATTGCTGTGTTCATTATTATTAGGGCTATTATTATGGGCTCAGCCTGGAGGGCGAGAGCCCTATTGTTTTCCTTAGGATTATTTTTATTATATTATATATTATTATATGATTATTATTATTATTATTATTAGTATTTTCAACGTCTCGGGGGTTTTGGGGCCCTTAACATAATCGAAAACTCTTGAAAATTGGCACACAAATTTGGAACCTGCGGCCATTAGGGCCGGGCAGAGACTGATGACACGGGCGTGGCACAGGGGCTCGACAGCGCCCCCTGGGAATATGGAGGGCCATATATCATACATACTTGCACAAAGACGTATGAAAACTCGGTACACATGTAGATTCATCAAGCCAAACAAACTTTCGTACTTGCATGTCATAGGCTCCGCCCAACAGGAAGTTGGCTATTTAGGGTTAGTATCTTTATTTTTCGTCAAAGTTGTGGGGGCTTTTGGGGCCCTTAACACTGCTCAAAAACTCTTGAAAATTTGCACACACCTTAGAATCTGTGGCCCATTAGGATACTGCAGAGGCTGAAACCCGGGCGTGGCTACAGGGGCTCTACGGCGCCCCCTGGAACACAGTCAGAAATGTTGATGTATAGTTCAAAAAACATACTTGCACGTATTCATATGAAACTCAGTAACACATATAGATCTCAATGTGGACCGAACAACTTTCGTATTGCATGTCATAGGCTCCGCCCAACAGAAAGTCAGCTATTGAGAGCTATGTAAAAAGCGAATGCTCTGGAATTTGATATGACTTGTCATTAGGTTTTTTACACCCGATTGCCACCAAAAATTGGTCAACATGATCTCAAAGACATTGGGATGCAAAAGTTGCCAGGGGTATTTTTGATATCTCGAATGGTTTGCTTGTGGCGAGCCGTTGAAATTATGGCCCACGAGAAATGAGAAACAGGAAGTGTCTAATAACATCCACATACATTTCCTGATTTTAATTAAACTCACTCAATTTGTTCGTTGTATGATTGCCGATCGCATAATTCTATGACTATTAGGAGTCAAACTTATTAGCGCCACCACTGCAGCAAGGTCAGCAGAAAAAAAGAAGTGTGTCATTTTCAAGAATGCTTTGAATTCAGCATATCAAGATATTTTTTACTCAATTTGATCAAAAATTCATCAGAATAATGACAAAACACGGCCATGTAAAAACTGTTGAGGGATATTGATATTTACATAGTGGGGTCCATGGACAACATAGTCAAACTGGAAGTATTTTTCTGGATAAGATGTTCTGATTTTGAGGCAATACAACATTGCTTCGAATTGTCATGAAACTCATACCACATATCAAGTATTAAGACTAGTAGACAGACGCGGTTTGCAAGAGGTCATCAAAAGTGCGTGGAGAGGCATCTCTATAGCGCCACCTGTGTCTGTCAAAAGGGGGGGCTTAGGTGTAGGCTACAGACACAAAATCGGTTTACATAGAGTGATTCGTTATGACAGACGTGACAACTTCTGATGTGGACGAGTCATTATGCTACGACCAACAGGAAGTCGGCTATTTTGATTTGAATATGGATTTGGGGCTCTGTAGTTGAGGAGTGTATGTGTGCTGAGACTTTCATTGTACGGAGAGAAAAATGACGCCCTCTACAGGGAGGCAATTCCGGGATGAGAGGGAGGAGTCTCGTTAGTTCACCTTTAATCGGTGTTGAATAATACACTAATACAATCACATTTAATTCACACTGAAAGCTAAACCCAAAAATCTATTAGTAGCGGCGCGGTCAGGGTGTATTCTAAATGATGCTCTGGCGACAAGCAGAATAGAGAGATAGACGAGAGATAAAATATGCAGATATAGTCACAGCCTCCGAACAGCGCGGCAGTCTTAACGAGCTCACAACGAATACGAGTTAGTTTGTTTAAGACCTTTTAAAAAATCAAAATATATTACGGCGATTGCACACAATAGCCGCCAAGTAGAATAACCAAGAGCTAAATTCAGATGTAGTTTGTGGAGGCTGTGGTAACATGTTTTTAAATGAAAATATTTGCTGCAGCCTGGTCGGTAAACAGCGCGAGACCACGTCCTGCAAACAATGAAGGAAGAGGGAAAACAAGATAAGGCTGTATCCATACAAGAAACTAATACAGCTTTTACATTCAAACACAGCGGCGAATTCAAACAAAAAACAATTAGAAGAATCATATTGAGTAGAGATTGACAATGAGTGTTTATCGAGTGCTTGTGAGATTTTTTGTCGAAGGGTCGAACATCACATACGATGCTCTGCGCGCCCAGTTATGGAACGGTTGGGTGATGGTTTTTCGGCACGTTAGGCGAACAGACAAATAAATACACCATTAATTCACACTCACACAGACAGGAACCAAACATATGTATTAGTACCGGCTTCAGATATCATAATAATTGATGTCTGGCCAGAACAGTGAGAAGACAGAGAGAGGAACTCACCGCTGCATAAGCGCGTGCAAGTCTTACAAGAGTCACAATAAGAAAGCCTTTTTCCGTTTTAAGAGCTTTTTCAACAGAAACTATATTTACCGCGCATGCACACCACATCCACCATAGAGAACAACAAAAAGAGCTAGAATCATGTATTTGTGGAGCTGTTTGATTGTGAAAATTAATAGACGTATTTGACAGCGCGAGAATGTCTAAGGGCAGAATTAACAGCGAATCTCTCGAGCTCCAGAGGACGATGATTTCGGCAAGAACGAATCAACATCAAGAACAAGGTTATTTCAAAAATAAGAAATAGCTTGGCGGATTAAAATAGAGAAACAGTCCCGTGAAGAATCGAATAGTTGAGAAAATGTAAATGAAGTGTATAATGATACTGGATTTGTATATTAAAGTGCACTGCATTACCAGCTGCTTTCTGTGCTTTACATTTTAATCTATTAAACACAGGAATAGGAAATCATTCGATGTGCTCTGCTTGTTTGTTATTGTATTTCATCCTATTATTTTATTATTATTTTATTATTTTTTGTTGTTTGCATCTAACAAGCAATTAATCTTAATTTTAATTAAATAAATTTCTGCCACTCTAAAACACCTAGTAAACCTAAACCATGCTATATTAAAAGATGATTAGCAATTTCTGATCGTCCAGTATATACTGGTGCTACACACTATTATATTTCGATAAAAATTTGTTTTTTTTAGATAAGAGACAGTTTACCGTGGGCTATAATAAATATTAACAGGGTTTTGTATCAAAGCTGCCTTAAAATGTTTGAAGTAGGCTCATTTTTTTTAAGATGTAAATCCTAAAAAAAACAAAAAAACAACCAACAAAAAAATATAAAAACTGGGAATACAGTGTTTAATTTTAGTAATGACCATTTTGTTGTCATAACAAACCTCTCTTCTGGTACAATACCAGGAAAGAACGATTGTCAATAGGTAAATCTTATGAAAACAAAGAACTGTTGTATTTTCCTATTATATAGTTATGTATTTGAATTGTAAAAACAAACCAAATTTAGCAACTCACATAGTAATCATTCAACACTGCTTAAAACAATGTAACGTGAAAATGAAAAACTCATGATTAAGCATGAACTAAGATACAGAAATCACGTAAAGTTTCCGATTTTAATGGGGTTCTATTATCAGCTAAACGTAATCATGAAAAATTTATAAATCCAATCAAAAAAATATGGCCAATTTCATAATGTTGTTTTCAAAAATGAAGGGAGCACAATATGCTTAATGTTGTCACCTCAGTAGTGCGCCAAAGGACAGCACATATCCTTCAGATCTGTTCAAAAGACTGAACGATGTTCTCCTTATGTCTGAAATAAATCAAACAGCTAATACATTCATTCTATTTGTTCAGATAAAGCTTACTAAAGACCCAATAGTAGTTACATATGCGAGAAGGACTAAACTAACAGGACCATAGAATAGCCGACTCGAAATACCATTACGTTTTATTATTAATCGTCTATGGAAACAAGTATTCTCAAAGATTAGCAACGCATTACTGAAAAAAAGGTGAAGCAGGGAACCTATAGTTGTGACATGTTCAGTGTGCGAGTAAGAAATTTCTTGAAAAGAAGACATCCATTGTTAAATCGCATCATCTACCCAAACATTGTGCTTGTGGACCTCTTATGATCACCTGGACTTTAAACCACATCGCTTCCAATCGAAGGGTTACCGTCGTGTCTTTGGCCACAACGCTTCAGTGACAACGGAATGTGACATAGCACAAGGGAACAAAATAAAAAAACGGGCCAAGTACTTTCTTGCATCCAGCTAGCCACTTCGGCCCGGTGTCTCCCAGCCAAGGATCATTAGAGAATAGAAAATAGCAAGGGTCGAAAAAACTATGTTCATAAGTCATTTTAATTTCATTTCTTAATGAATATATGTTCTGTGTATGTGGATTTCACCGTCTTGATGCTTCTGGATTAACCCGTAATTGCCGATATCCCTTAAAACCTGAGGGCAGCAGGATGTACTGTAAAATGCATGGTACCTTGCTGCTGGGATCACGTATGAGCCACGGGTGGCGTTTGCGTGTGTGGCTGAGCCCGCATCGCTGCTGGCAGCATATATTTTATTATTTTTTCTAACGTCTTGGGGTGCTTTTGGGGACTTACATGATTAAAAAGTCTGGAACATGGCAGACCACACACTGGGAAACTGCGGCCCATTAGGACGGCAGAGACTGATCCAAAGGGTGGCACAGGGAGCTCCCAGTCGCCCCTGGAAATGAGGGCCATTATCAGGAATTGCACGTATAACATATGGAAATCGGTACTACAGCGCTTCATCAACCAACAACTTCGCGACTGCATGTCATAAGCTTCGCCCAACAGGCAGTT
>NC_056573.1:27840196-27840362 GCF_018340385.1 Cyprinus carpio | reverse complement strand
ATATTCCTCTGAGGTTTTCTAGCTGTTTGCCTCGAAACTCAGTGAACATGATCTCAAGACATCGGGGATGAAAAATTGGCAGGGGATTTTTGATATCTCGAATGGTTTGCTCGTGGCGAGGCGTTGAAATTAGGGCAAAAAATGAGAAACAGGAAATGTCTAATAA
>NC_056573.1:27747391-27839434 GCF_018340385.1 Cyprinus carpio | reverse complement strand
GAAATATTTCTCTCATAATACTGATGTCAAGAAACACACAAGAACCAATAATATACAGAAATATTTCTCTCATAATACTGATGTCAAGAAACACACAAGAACCAATGACATCTGACATCAAACCTGACAAAACACCAAGAAAAGCACAGCACTTGAACATTTCAGCAAATATCAACTTAAATTTGGATCTGTTCCTTGCATAAAACTATCACTGTCACGTGAACTACTGCTGAAATACTTCTGCACTGCTTTTTGTCCATTTTGGTGCATGAAGGCATCGTTTGCAATCCAGAAAGTTAGTTTTATGAGTTTGGATGGACATGGGTTATTCTTGTGTGAACTAATGGTTTCATATGAGTCCATGAACACAACAAAACTGTATCCAGCTCAGTCAGATCAGGCCCTGATGAGGCAGTTAGCTGTTCTCCATCAGCAACACCTGAACGCTCAGTTTGTGTTTACAGTCAGAGCGGCTTGTGTGGGCGGAAAACCCTCCGTGTGCTGGTCTCAGGGAAACTCGCGATTCTTCACGCCGAATGACGAGGCGCTCGGGACAGAAAGCAGGTTACGGCTGCTTAATATGTGGAGTCATACATCAAAAAGACAAATGCAAATCAAACCCGCGGCGTCAACCTCCGCCACGCGGCGCAGAGCCTCTCCTGAACACTTCACACGCGGCTAATCTCTCATATCTGCTCAAACACACTTCAGCTCCGCGTGAGGCGCCCAACACACGCTTCATGTCGGCCCATTGATCATCTGTGTTTGCGCTTCTCAAATGTGTGTTTGTTTCTAGAAATGCGCATAAATCTCAGACTCCTGGGGCCCGGGGCCGACTGGATTCAATCAGTGTTTGTGCTGGATTGTTCTGTGCATCCGAACGCTCGCGTGGAGGACAGGAGACGCTTGATATTCTAATGGAGCTGCAGAGGGACGAGGACAAAACGCGCAGCAAACCCACCTTCAATAATACAGATTCTGCATCTGGGTCATTTGACGAGATTCCAGCAGATGATGAAATTACTGTTTAATTAGATGCATGACCTTTGGCATCATCAACATAAGATTTGGGAAGTGTTTTCTCATTCCTTGAAGATGTTTGTTCAGCCAAAAACGAATATTCTCTGTATAATATAATATAATATAATATAATATAATATAATATAATATAATATAATATAATATAATATAATATAATATAATATAAACCTGTAAAAAACTAAAACTGAAATAAAATAAATAAAAATTATAGACATTGAAAAAAAAAATACAAAACTAAAATTACTAAAATTATCAAATTAAATGAAAAGAGAAAATTAAATTTTACAAATAAATTCACAATATTGATTAAAACTATAATAGTATTTCTAAATTAACACAAGAAAACACTAAATTCACAATAAAAAACGAATGAAACTAAATTTTAAAAAAATCTTAAATAATCATGTTTATAAATAATTTGTGCATTCAAATAAAATGCACAAATTACATCAAGGCAGCTAGAAAAACTACCTGAAAAAATAAATATTCTGTCATATAATATAATATAATATAATATAATATAATATAATATAATATAAACCTAAATGTAAAAAAAAAAATTAAAATTGAAATAAAATTTACAAAAAATTCACATTCACAAAAAAATTACTAAAACGAACAAATTAAAAATATATATTAAAAACTATAATAGTATATCTAAATGAACACAAGAAATTACTAAAGAAAAAAGAAAAAAGAATGAAACTAAATATAAAAAAAACTTTAATAATCCTGTTTGCAAATAAAATGCACAAATGACGTCACTGCAGCTAGAAAAACTACCTGAAAAATGTATATTCTGTTATTATAATATAATATAATATAATATAATATAATATAATATAAATATAATATAATATAATATAATATAATATAATATAATATAATATAATATAATATAATATAATACAGTCAATTAAACCTACAAGTCTTCAGTTTTTATATTTGATGGCATTTCTTTATGCATTTGAATGTTTCTTATTTAAATTGATAATAATAAATGTAAAATAAATAAAAAATATAATATAATAAATATAATAATAAAGTAAAATAAAACTGACAAAATTCTTGCGGTTATCTCAAAAAAAATTAGCATGATCAGACAGGCCTAATATTATTCAATAGTGATCCAATAATATACAGAAATATCAGAGATCATATTGATGTCAAGAGACTAATAACATCTGAAATCACTGACATCCGACACGATTCAACACAGACAGAGGCGACAGATTTATAATGAATATCAACTTCAGTTCGGATCTGCTCCACAGACAGAAGTACAGAAGATGTGCCAAAATACTGTTTAACCTTTGACATCATTAACTAATGATTTGTGAAGTGTTTTCTCCTTCCCTGAACATCTATTCATTTCATACAAAACTTCTTTTTTGGCATCATTTCCTCATTATCATGTCATCACAAACCCTTCTTTCTTCTGTTCAACACAAAAGAAGATATTTTGGTCTCCAATGATGTTTGCTTCCCAAAGTCCTTCAAAAAAAAAAAAGGGTTGTAAAGACACGATGATGAGTAAATGATGACAGAATTATGATTTTTGAGTGAAATATCCTTCTTCAATAGTTTTTCCAACCTGATATAAAAGCTCCATATTTGAAGATTTTTTAAGAATATTTTAACTTTAAATTTGCATCTGTTCGTCACATACAAAAAATTAATTTGTGTCAAAATACTGCCTAATTAGACACATTACCCTTGACATCATTAACAAATGATTTGGGAAGCGTTTTCTCCTTGAAGATCTATTTGGGAAGTGATTAAATAAAGTGCAGCTAATAATAAAACAACAGTGTGCAGTAAGAATAGTGAAATCAATCAACCTAAAACGATATTTCACCCAAAAATCATCATTCTGTCATTAATTACTCATCATCATTTACTCGTTACAAACACGTATGACTGTCTTTCTTCTCCTGAACACAAATAAAAGATATTTTGGTCTCCAATGATGTTTGCTTCCCAAAGTTCTTCAGATGATCTTTTGACTTAGACACGATAATGAGTAATTAATGACAGAATGATGATTTTTGTCTAAAATATGCTTTTTAAATAGTTTATTTATTTTACTATTCTAATTTTACACCGTTATATACTTAGCTACACTTTGTTAAGCTCACATGCATCACATGACCTCTGTCTTCACTCCCATTGGTCGATGCCAAATCGAGTCGCTGCTCATTTGCATAAAGTTCAGCTCAGCCAATCATGTGGACTCAAATCAAAGCATCAAAACAACATTTACTTTTTGAATGCCCTGATTAAATAGACATTTAAAAAGACAATTTAAAATAGGGCTGCATGGAAAAAAAAAAAAAAAAAAAAAAAAACTTATTTTAATTGTGATCACGATTTCTGCTTCTCTTGATATATTAAGCACAATCTTCTGCGATTTTTTCCCACTGCTTATTTATCCTGAAGATGTTTCATTTTAATTTGGCATTTGGTTTATGTTGCATTGGTAACAAGCCTCCTCAAGCTTTTATGGTTGCGGTTGCCAGATTTCAAGGGTTTAAATCCCCAATCAGAGCTTTTCTCTTAATTTGATACATTTTCTGCCCAGAGGTTTACTTAATCTTCCCAACCTGGCAACCATGTGCACACGCGCTCTTTCTACATTTTGGAAAAAGCTGAAAACACCAGCAAACATGCAAGTTGAAGGGATCTCTCTATTGAGAAATAAAATTTAAAAAAAATTAAAGAAAGAAAGAAAGAAATAAAAATAAATAAAATAAAATAAAATAAAATAAAATAAAATAAAATAAAATAAAATAAAATAAAATATTATTATTACTATGGCAACCAAAATATTATTTCAAAATATAATTTCTGAAGGATCATGTGAGACTGAGAACTGGAGCAATAATGCTGAAAATTCAGCTTTGATTACAGAAATAAATTATATTTTAAAGTATATCAAACTAGAAATCAGTTATTTTAAATTATAATAATATTTTACAATATTACAGTTTCTTTTTTTCTGATCAAATAAAGGCAGCCACATAAGAAACTTCAAAAAAAAAAAAAAAAAACAACAAACAAAAAAAAAGTTTACAGATCCCAAACTTTTGAACGGCAGTATGTATGTGTGTATATATATATATATATATATATGTGTGTGTGTGTGTGTGTGTGTGTGTGTGTGTGTGTGTGGTGTGTATATATGTGTGTGTGTGTGTGTGTGTGTGTGTGTATATATATATATGTGTGTGTGTGTGTGTGTGTGTGTGTGTGTGTTTTCATTCATAAAGTCATTTGTATCTAAATCTGTGAGCATCGTGACTATATCTTGAATCGTTGAATCGTGATTATATTTTTGAGCATAATAATCGTGATTAACCGTCAAACCATAATCGTATAGCTCTAACTCGACAAATGAAACTTTATCAGAAAAATCCCTTCCTTTTCTGACAATCAGGATGATTACATACGCTCTGACCAGCCGTGATTTCTCTTTCACTGAGGACAGACAATTAGCTTCAGCTGTAGCAGTGATTAAACGAGTGAAAGCCATTCTTCATTCTGCTAGTAACGCGTCTGATATCTGCTCTGAAGAGCCAAATCGCTTCGTATCAAACTCAATTAGAGCATTATCAATATGTAGAGCAGCTTCTCCAGCCAAATAAATGATGTGTTTGTTGTAGAGCGGGAATGATGGATGAAAAACGCTTCCTCTGAGGTCTGATAATGCCATTATCTCCCAGAAAGAGCTTGTTTCTGGTGTTCAGATGTGCTTAATTAATATTCCCCCAGCAGCAGGGCTCTGTATTGGTGTTATCCGTTAGAGACCTTATTGATTGATTGATTGATTGATTGAATTCAGTCTCGGACCCTGAAAAGACCTCCTCATCCACATCCTGATACAATTATTTATCCGTAAACAGCCAGTCGCACCTATGCACACGAGTCTCAAACTCAATCTGGCAAACGGGACGTGCTTTCACAGGCGGAGCCTCTTTCGTCCTTGAGATGACACGCTAATGCATTAACACAGTTGTTTTTCACGTCGGCGGGTTAAAGCGACCCCAATAACGTGATATCTAGCTCCTGGAATGCCAATCTGGGCTAGTTTTGGGCTAGTTTTGAGTAGCAATTGGGTGCATTTTATTGTGAAAACCTGGCAACCCTGACGCTCTGCCTCCAGATAAACCAATCCATTAACGTCTGCAAAACATCTCGGCTTAAATACAACACAAATTACTCTTACAGAACCCCAGCAGGGTTAGTGATCCTGCAGAAAGATCACAATAAATGAATCCCTCTGGAATAATCAGTCATATTCGGCCTTTATTGGCATAATAACTAGTGCAGATCAATAAAATACACTGACAATGTATTTGTGATGATTGTGCAAAATCACAACCCACCAACTACTCAGTTTTAGTTTTACACTTACTGTCTTGTTTTAGCATCATTTAGATACTATTATAGCTTTTATTTGAAGTAGTTTTTATTTTTCTATTTTCCGATTTCATTTTAATTTTAGTTAAAGTTCTAATATATATTGTTTTTAAAACACCTGTAGGTTTATTTTAGCATCCTTGAGACTCATTGAGAGTTTTTATTAATATTTTGAATTAGTTTTCATTTTTATTTTTCATTTAAATTTTTGGTATTAAAAGAGTTTTAGTATTATTTGTTATTTTTATTAGTTTGGACGTTTTAATATATCTAAATAGTTCTTAACACACAGTTTTATTTCGGCATAATTGAGGTGCTACTGTAGTTTTAATTAGTTTTTATTTTTAGATTTCATGATTCCATTTTAATTTTACTATGAAAGTTTTTACTGAAATTTAGATTTTTTTAAATATATTTTTATATTATGTTTCCATTTTAATTGTACTATAGCTTTTATTAATATTTTGAATTTTACTTGAATTTTTTTAATTAAAATTTTACTATATTTTATTTAAAAAATAGAAATAAAAAATTCTTTTTTTTCTAATTTTAGTTAATTTTGTAATTTTGTTGTGCGTTTTAATCTTTAAATATTTTTAAATAATTTCTTTTTTTATTTTTAAATATTTCTATACTGTTTTAACATTTTTTTTTATTTCAGTTTTATTTATTTTAGTACAAGTTAAGCAAAATGAAACTGAAAAATGTTTCCAACTACATGAAATAAAATAAGTTTACGTTTTTTTTTTATGTATTTAATTTTATTTCAAGTAACTAAATGTCTTTTCACAGTTTTAGTCTGCACTGATATTGAACACTTAGAATGCACTCAGAATGAAGACACCAGTCAAACGCATGGATCACAAACACAGAGGCGTGTAGTGTGTGTTTGACTTTAGTGACTCTCAGCACACGGCGAGTAAAGACAGTGAAGCAATTATCCAGCGCAACACGACCCTTCGAGCGCCTCTCCACGGCAGCATCAGGTAAAGTGTGAGGCTAACTAGGCAAGACAAGGGAAGTAATTGACAAGGCCTGTGCATGTCAGCGCAGGAACCGCTTTAAAGAGACTTCATTTACTCCGACAGCAAAGCAGACACACAGAGAGAGTCGGACGCATTTGTCCCCATCAGCCGAGCTCATGAACGCCTCACACGTCGTCGCATGTGTTTTTAAAGCTCTCTGAGAACACACAATGCTCTTCAGAAGCGCACACTCACACAAATCTATCCATCTTTTTAGCAGCGCCAGCCAGGGGCGGGAATCAATACGACCGCCCCTCGATAGAGGAGCCAATTTCTCCTAAAGATTTTCCAGTCAGACTTAAAAGGTCTTTTGTTATTGCAGGAGGAACAAAAGTAAACTTTCAGCATTAGAGCACGCTGGGGAAAGTTCTCAGGAGAACACAATGCTGGAGACACACACACACACACACACACACACTCACAATCATAATCATATAATCTAATTTATTAGTATGTTTTTGTATGACCTGCCCCAGTGACAGCTATATTTAGGGATTTCCTACAGCTTTCTTTTTTTATTTGTATTTTTTTTAAATTTCGTATGATTCACAAAAGTTATATTTTCCTGTGAGACTGGGTTGTAAATTTTGCAATAAATAAATAAACTACCTAATATTCATATGTAATATATATATATAATATTCTACCTCTCATTCCATCCTGATGATCCGACGGTAGCTGCTCGCATCTCAGCTTGTCTAACAGACATTTCTTGCTGGATGAAGGACCATCACCTTCAACTCAACCTTGCCAAGACAGAGCTGCTTGTGGTTCCAGCAAACCCATCGTTTCATCACAATTTCACCATCAAGTTAGGCACATCAACCATAACTCCTTCAAATAAAGCCAGAAACCTTGGAGTTATGATTGATGATCAGCTAACTTTCTCAGGCCACATTGCTAAAACTGTCCGTTCCTGCAGATTTGCTTTATTCAACATTAAGAAGATCAGGCCCTCTCTTTCAGAACATGCTGCACAACTCCTTGTTCAAGCTCTTGTTCTGTCCAGGCTGGACTAGTGCAACGCTCTCTTGGCAGGTCTTCCCAGCCAGTTCTATCAAACCTTTACAATTAATCCAGAACGCGGCAGCAAGATTCATTTTTAATGAGCCGAAAAGAATACACGTCACACCTCTGTTTATCAATTCACACTGGCTACCAATAGCTGCTCACATAAAATTCAAGGCATTGATGTTTGCCTACAAAACCACCACTGGCTCTGCACGCCTTTACCTAAATTCATTACTTCAGACTTATGTGCTTCTAGAAGCTTGCATTCTGCAAGTGAACGTCGCTTGATTGTTCATCCCAAAGAAGCACAAAGTCACTTTTACGGACTTTTTAAATTAAATGTTCCCTCCTGGTGGAATGACCTGCCCAACTCAATCCCAGCAGATGAGTCCTTAGCCATCTTCAAGAATCGGCTTAAAACACATCTCTTCCATCTAAATTTAAACCTAAAACACATTAGCCCTCACTATTCTAATTCTATTCTTAAAAAGAAAAAAAATCTAACTAGCTTTCTAATCTTTTTGTATTCTTTCTGTTTTCTTTTCATTTATTATACAATTAACAAAACCAAAAAAAGACCTCTAACACTAGCTTGCTCTATTCTTTTTCTATTCTATCTGTTTTCTTTTTTATTTATTATATTATTTAAAAGCCCTAGCTACGTATACTGTGTTTAGGCTAACTGAGACGTGTTATAGCACTTATATATCATTGCTCTTTTGTTGATTTTGATTGTTTCTATTGTCCTCATTTGTAAGTCACTTTGGATAAAAGCTTCTGCTAAATGACTAAATGTAAATATAAATGTAAATGTAAATAAACTAACAAAAAAAAAACCACACACACACTGAATTAAACTGACATTAAGTAGAAATATTTTCCATACACTTTTATAAAACATTTATAACACATGCTCACATTAATATGTTCTAAACCGCATTCTAATGTTAATCAAATGCTTCTAATGAAACTTCTGGAGAGACTTTTGTCCCTAAAGTACTGTCTAGCTGCATAAACACACACACACACACACACACACACACACACACACACACACACACACACACACACACACACACACTCACACAAGAACAGCTATATTCTAGCATGAAAAATGAGAGTCATTCTGCAGTTATATTGTTTTCTTCCACAATAAGCATAATCAGTGGTTTAGTAATCATTTCGGAGCAGTATTCCTTTAATCAACAATCCTCTGCTGTACGATTCCATTTATATGCCTCATCTGAGTGTGTGTGTGTGTGTGTGTGTGTGTGTGTGTGTGTAACGTTTTGCTCTAAATCAATACAGCCATAAACAAAACTAGAAGGCAAAATAATGAAATAGATGAGTCGACCCGGCTGAAGGTCAAAACCGTCCAATTACAGCAAATGTCCCTGTTATGAATGTAATTAAAACAGCAGCGTATAACAGCAAACATGAGCTCTAGTTAACCTAGTCAGCTCCCTACCTAGATGACATACAGGCTCCTGATGTGAAGACAGACAGTAGGATCATCCCCGACAGCACCACATGCATCCCTAATGGAGAAATCAATCCCAGGATTCAAGTTGAATCAGATCTGTATAGCGCTTTCCACAATACACAGGGTTTCAGAGTAGTGCTTTTTGTTCAGTTCAAGAGATTCAAACGTTTGTTGGTTTTATTTTGGTCTAGAGATTCAAAAATCAGTTAGTTTTGTTCAATTAAGAGATTGAAATATTCAGTCAAGTGATTCAAATGTTGTCTGGTTTTGTTCTGTCAAAAGATTCAAACGTTAAACGATTCAAATGTCTGTCGGTTTCGTTTAATAAAGAGATTCAAACATGGATCGGTTTTATTTGATTAAAAAATTCAAACATTGGTCGTTTTGTTCAATCAAGAGATTCAAATGTTAAGAGATTCAAACGTTTGTTGGTTTTGTTCGATTAAAAGATTCAAACATTGGTTAGTTTTATTCAATGTTTGTTGGTTTAGTTCAATTAAGAGATTCAAATGTCGTCTTGTTTTGTTCTGTCAAAAGATTTGAATATTAAGAGATTCAAATGTCTGTCATTTTTGTTTATTTGAGAGATTCAAACACCGGTTGGTTTTGTTCAATTAAAGATTTAAAGATTGGTCGTTTTTTTTTCAATCAGGAGATTCAAATGTTTGTTGGTTTTGTTCGATTAAGAGATTCAAATGTCGTCTGATTCTGTTCAGTCATGAGATTCAAACATTGGTCGGTTTTGTTCAATCAAGAGATTCAAACATCAGTTGGTTTGTTCAATCAAGAGATTCAAATGTCATCTGGTTTTGTTCAGTCGAGAGATTCAAACATTGGTCTGTTTTGTTCAATTAAAAGATTCAAACATTGGTCAGTTTTGTTCAATCAAGAGATTCAAACGTTAAGAGATTCAAACATCAGTTGGTTTTGTTCAGTCAAGAGATTCAAACATCAGTTGGTTTGTTCAGTCAAGAGATTCAAACGTTGAGTGGTTTTGTTCAATTAAAAGATTCAAACATTGGTCGATTTTGTTCAATCAAGAGATTCAAACGTTAAGAGATTCAAACATCAGTTGGTTTGTTCAATCAAGAGATTCAAATGTCATCTGGTTTTGTTCAGTCAAGAGATTCAAACGTTGGTCTGTTTTGTTCAATTAAAAGATTCAAACATTGGTCAATTTTGTTCAATCAAGAGATTCAAACATTAATAGACTCAAACATCGGTTGGTTTTGTTCAATCAAGAGATTCAAATGTCGTCTGGTTTTGTTCAATTAAAAGATTCAAACATCGGTTGGTTTTGTTCAATCAAGAGATTCAAATGTTGGTCGGTTTTGTTCAATTAAAAGATTCAAATGTCAGTCGGTTTTGTTTGATTAAAAGATTCAAACATTGGTCGTTTTGTTCAATCAAGAGATTCAAACATTAAGAGATTCAAACATCAGTTGGTTTTGTTTGATTAAGAGAGTCAAATGTCTGTCAGTTTTGTTCATTTCAGAGATTTAAATGATGATCGGTTTTGAACAGTTAAGAGATTTAAATGCAGGTCTTTTTATTCAGTTAAGAGATTTAAAGTTGTCAGTCTTGTTGCAGGTGAAAAGTCTCTAACACACGCTTTATAAAGTAATGAAAGTGTTTTTAGACAGCGGTTCATTTTGTTGTAAATGAGATTAAACAAGACCACTCCAACCAGCTCATTGAAGACACAAACACAAGGCGACAGAGAATATTATAACCTCATAATGCATTCAAAACTGAAACATATCTCTAAAAAAGACCAATCTAATTATAAACAGATCCATGTGTGTGTGTGCAGTGTATTTTTATGAGTATGGTATCATTATCTTTGCAGCACACTCTCGTCAGACTCACGTCATTGGACTCAACTGTCGAGTCGAGTCTTGACATGACGGGTTTCTGTCTATGTAGAGCGCTCACTTATGAGGCTCCAGACAGCGAGACAGCTCACTTCTGTCTCTCTCTGCCAATTCAGCAATTACCAGTCTTCATCGTCCACCAGATCCGTTCAGATAGCCGCTAACAAACACCTCGTCTTTCTCCCGCGCATCCCTGAAGACGCCGCCACCAGCCAATCTCAGCTAATTTAAAGCGCTGCCAGCCCTGTCTCTCTGCCACCTCTGCACAAGCGGCCCTCAGGGGCCCGTGACTCTCTTCTCTCTTTCTCTTATTTCACCTCTCTATTGGCAGCTCCCGGCGAGCAGCTCTCGCTCTAAATCACATGTACATATACTGTCCGTTTGGGCACTTTGAAGTGAGAGGATTTCACCAATCAATCGCTATATCATCATCAATCAAGCCGTGGCTCTCGCTGCGATTGATCGGATGGTGAAATGGAGCAGTCGACCCACAGATTTGGACGGATAATCTGGCCCGCTGGCCAGTCGTGCATTTCTCCTTTCAGCTGATACGTGTCAAAGGAGAGAAAGAGAGAGACGGTGGACATTATCTGCTAAAAACACAAAATAAAACCCAGCTCAAGTGAATGAATCTAGGTCACTGACTGCTAAAACAGAACATGTAGAAGCCCAATGACTTTAGATGCTAAATAGAAACTGATTTGCAGACATTTGCAATCATTGAAGATCCTCATGGAGAACTTAAAGATGCACAGTATGCAGAACATGCAAATGCAAAAACTCCAAAAACACACCTATACCTACACTTCACCCCAGTTTTCAGCTGAAATGAACACTAGTGGCAGTAAAACACCAACGACTTTTATTCCTTTCACACAAATTGTGATTACAGAGGCAGATTATCAATTACTAAAGACTTATTTTCATGTGGTTCCTTGCACAATACTATGTTAGGAGCTTAAAACACTTTTACCATTTTTATTGTTATAGTATTTTTTTATGCATGATTTGTAAATAAAATACTAATATTATTTTTTTTATTACAAGCGCTTTTCTGACATTAATTGCATTGCATAACCAGCTCCGTATGTGTGGCTTTTCTGACATACACGTACAGTAGTAAACTTGCTCGGTAGCGCACCTGGTACAGCATTGCACTTGTGCTGTGAAGTTTTAGTGAAGTGTTACTCAGGTACGAGTGTTCCTGTTTTACCGTCCAAACATGAGGTCACATTAACAAGAGCTCAATCCCCCCTTACATTTTATTTTTTTTTTATTTGCTTGTAGAATACATGAGGATGAATATGGCTGGTTTGATTATTTTACCAGCAAATGTAGTTTTTTATTTCATTATTGGGGTTGCTATGTTTTGCCAGGGCGTGATTTTAGTGGCAGTGTAACCTCTTGACCTACAAATTGGTGATTACAGAGGCATTGAATTACGGTTCGTTATTTTAGAGTGTAGCATTTTGTCAGATTCTGTTATTTTTTGGCAAACAGACGAGCTCCTCATGTGTGTAGCGAATCTTAATATATTTTGAAATTGAAAAAATAAGTTTCACCTGTTACGCAGTACAAAATAAATTTTAAAATGCTCAGTTCAGTTCCTGTCAAACATGATCCATGAGAAATGCTTGAGAATGCAGCCTGGTTTTGATCCAGCAAATGTGTTTTTTATTTCATGTTTTGTTTTTTTCGTTTTAGTTAGATTTTTGTCAGATTCTGTTTTTTTAAATCCAAAATATATTTCAGTTCCAAACTGCTGCGAAATGTTGTCAGATTCTGTTTTTTTCTGGCCAAAATATGTATTCCATACAACAAAGTACAATTTAATATATTTTTGAAATTGAAAATATATTTAGTTTCAACCTTCATCTACCAAAATATATTTTAAAATGTATTTCAGCGGCAAGAAAATACATTCCAGTCTCACAGAAAAATGCAAATGCCGATTTTTTTTTTTTTTTAAATATTGTAGTATTGCATTTTTATTGGACCACTGTAAAGTATGTGCCTTGCTTTTATTCAAATGTGTTATATGTTCACATGTGTTATAGACAACAAATAAGTATTTCCTTCAAATATGACATATATGAATGCATTATGGATTGAAATATATGGAGGGCAAAATATACTGTAAAAATGCTTTTTAAAATTTTTTATTTTTTTAAAATACATTTTCACAAAAATTGTCAAAGAATATATATATATATAGAAAATATATTATGTATATTAAGTATGTTCCAATATATATTTTAAAACATAAATATACTAAAATATTATACATATTACAAAATTATACATAACAAAAAATATATTTTAAAAAAACAAAATTTCATAAAACAACTAAAATCATTTGAGAAAAGCGAATGCCTTAAATAGAATAAGTTACCAATACTCATAAATATTGAATTTTACTTAAATATTTGTGTAGCTGAAATGTAACCAAATTGCATAAAACAACTAAAATTGGAAACTTTAACTCAAATCTTGTGCAAAAACACAAAATAATTAATTTCTCTCAACATTTATTATCCTTTTACAGTCAGAAGCAAAGCAAGCTGGGAAAATGAAATCTGCTATCCTCAACATAACACACAACCAGTTATTAAGTTATCACAACTTATATTAATTGCAATGAACTTAGTGTTTGAGTAAAGTGAACTTTAAATGGAATTGTTAGGTTTCAGTGTGAACGATCAATGCAATTAACGCTGTTCCAGTCTTGTCCTAATTTTAAAGTATTATCAAATTGTTGCTTTCGAGAGTATTTTGGTTGCTGTCTGCAGCCCTGAAACGTGTTTTAACATCAAGTGAATAAAGTCTAAAAGAAGCACCTTTCCGTTTCAGAGTGGTGTCATTTGAAAAATTGAGAGAAAATTGCGTCAATTTCTCAAAGGAGAAAATGCAATGTTTTGGCGGCGCTGAACAGCTTGGTTAAGTGGACGGTCTGATGGAGCCGATTTGAGCGAGACTCACGGGTCCGTCTGGTCATTATTTCCATCTCTCCGGTACGGCTCCAGAATGCCGATGCGGTGGGTGCGAGGAGCTCTCTGTGCTCATGTCAATGCATGAGAGTCACAGCCGCTGGGGCGCAGCTTCAATTCGGACAATAAAAAACAAGCAGGAGGGGCGATCGAATCTTCCCCGCGCACAGCAGAGACACAGACAATGGAATCTTCCGGAAGATCCCTGAGGAGAATGACAGAACGTCTCTGAATTGCTCGTGACATAATAACCGCATGCGTGTGTGTTTGAGCTGAAGGTGGCTGTTTAAGTTCTGGAGTATATGATGAATCCAGCGTCTGCTAACAGCCTCGGCCGTGTGTGTTTATCTGGGTGTGAATTGATTCTCTACGAGGGATCCGTTCGATACAGCTTCGCTTCAGAAGTTACCCTCCTCCACGTCCCTCTGCGCTTCAATCGGGACTGACCCACCGACCAGAAGAAAACACTGTGAAAGAAAGAGTTAACGAACCTCCTCCGGTTCAGGCTTCAGACCAGATCACTTTACGTTTACTGTAACTCTGTACTGCACATGCAGCTTTACAGCATAACGTCAATAATCAAACACATTCTGCTCAACTCTTTTATATATCAAAGCGTTGGAAAATCTGATTGGTGACACTATCATACAGGGACCAATTCTCACCATTAACTAGTTGCTTAACACATTGACTGTTTATAAAGCACATATTCTGCATGATCTACATCCCTGATCCTACCCAATATAACAACTACCTTACTAATTATTAATAAAGAGCAAATAGAACTTCAATAAACCAAAACTCAAACTAAAATGTACTTTCGTCTGTCGATCAAATAAACGAACCTGTATGATTTACTTTCGTCTTTCGAGCACAGAAGAAAATATTTGGAAATAACTGGGTTTATTTATTTATTGGTCCATATAATGGAAGTTAATGGGATCCAATGTTGTTTGGATCTCAGTTGTCTTCAAAAAAACATCATCTTTTGTGTTTCACAGAAGAAAGAATGCACAAAAACAGCATTAAAAAAAAAAAAAAACAAAAAAAAAAAAAAAAAAAACACACTTTGTATAATCACTCCTACTTATAAAACAAACAGACAATCTTTAATTAAATTATACACAATATATATATATATATATATATATATAAATATATATTATATATATATATATATATATATATACAAATATACAGTACAGGTCAAAAGTTTGGAAAGCCATTACTATTTTAATGTTTTTGAAATAAGTTCCTCTGCTCATCAAGCCTGCATTTATTTGATCAAAAATACAGAAAAAAAAATGTAATATTGTGATATATTATTACATTTAAAATAATGTGTTTTAAATTTATTATACTTTAAATTATCATTTATTTCTGTGATGCAAAGCTGAATTTTTAGGATCATTATCACACATGATCCTTTAGAAAATCATTCTAATATGATGATTCATTATCAAAGTTGGAAAACAGTTTCTGGCTGCTTAATATTTTTTCAGAACATGTGATACTTTTTTAGGATACTTTGATGAAAGTAAAAAGTAAAGAAAAAAAAAAAAAGAAGCTATGTTTTTAAAATATAAATATTTTGTAATAACAATATACACTACTGGTCAGTAATTTGGGGTCAGTAATTTTTTTTTTCTTTTTTTTTAAAATAAAATCAATACTTATTATTCAGCAAGGATGTGTTAAATTGATAAAAAGTGATAGTAAAAGAAAATATATTATTAGAATATATATTATTAGAATTTTTTTTTTTTTATTTTGAAAAGAAGTAAATGCAGTTCTTTTTAACACTTTATTCATCAAATATATTAGACAGCAGAACTGTTTCCAACACTCATAATAAAATCAGAATATTAGAATGATTTCTAAATGATCTTGTGATAGACTGGGGATGTTACATGTGACACTGAAGGCTGGAGTATGATGCTGAAAATTCAGCTTTGCATCACAGGAATATAATGTTTTTTTTTTTAAAGTATATTCAAATAGAAAACTATTATTTTAAGTTGTAGACAAATTTCACAATATTACGTTTTTTTTTTTCTGTATTTTTGATCAAATAAATGCAGGCTTGATGAGCAGCAGAGACTTCTTTCAAAAACATTAAAAATGTAATGTTTCCAACTTTTGACCTGTGATTTAATTACAAAATCATTATTGTAAGACCCAATCTTTAAGTTTATCTTTAAGCTAAAGTCACAATAACTGAGATTTAAAAACCCTCTAAAAAAACAGCTCTGATTTAATTACAAAATCATTTCACTAAATTCTATTGCTTATTTATTATAAGACCAATCAGCCAATCGACCGTCTGCAAACCTGAATGTGCAAAGTGATTGACAGACAGAGAGAGTTCGTGATTGGCTAAAGAAGGACAGGCCACTCCCAATGACTCTTAAAATACTTAAATACTTTAAGGCACTCGCTTACTTCAATATTAGCTGCTGTCAGTATCTGAGGACTTCTTCTTCCATAGTTTGACTGTTAGTTGAACTGCTTTATATTCTGAGCAGTCATTAGTTTGACAAACTACAGTTTCAAAGCAACTTCATCCTCACATTAATCTGCCCAGAAGCCCTCAAATCCAGCAGAAAGCACAACAAACGGAGAACAGGAGAGACAGCAGGGATATTAGTTTCCTCTCTCACTATACAATCTCTATAAGTCTAATTTGTAAGAAAGGCGTCCGCTGAGGGTTGATCTTCAGCTGGGACGCTCATTATGTTTGATCATCGCAATAAACAAGACCATTAGCACGCCTTGTTGTTTTAAGATCTGGAACAAATTCCTCTTGTTCTCTCTGCTTTGAGCGAGAGGGAATAACTCAAGGTTGAGCGTTCAGACGCACACTTTGGAGAATTATGAAATGAGTGGGCAGAAAATGAAAAGCTGGTGTAATTTATCCCGAACGAGTGAAGCAGAAATCACGTTATCTGTGGAACCCAATACACTAAACACACCAAAGTCCATTTATCCCGTCCAAGCTGCCCGATTCCAGCTCCGGATCGTATGATCGAGAGGGGGATACAGTCATTTGGATCAATAATCTGAACCTAGTGTGTATAAAACAGCAGATGAACATGACCTGAGCAGTTCACAGCGGGACACCGAGCTGAACTCTTTAAGACGTCTTGACTCGGATCACGAGGACACGAGGCTCACAACAAACAAAAGAGAGAGAGAAGAATAAGACTACAACAACACAAACACACACACTCACTTCAACAACAAATTAAGACTTTATAGACTAAACATTTCTACATTCACTACCAAGTTCTTTTTCTTTTCTTTTTTTTGTTCTCATCTCTACTGTTCACCAAGGCAAAAATACAGTAAAAAATGGTAAATATTATCAGAATCTATAATAGCAGTTTTCTGTGTGAATCTCTGTTAAACTGTAATTTATTTCTGTGATGCGCAGCTGTATTTTCAGCATCATTACTCCAGTCTTCACGGTCACATGATCTTCAGAAATCATTCTAATATGAATGATTTGCTGCTCAAGAAACATTTCTGATTATTATAAATGTAACACAGTTGTGCTGCACAATATTTTTGTGGAATACTGTGATGCATTTTATTTTTCAGGATTCACCAGATGAATAGAAAGTTCAAAAGAACAGCATTTATCTGATAACATTATAAATGTCTTTACTCTCACTTTTGATCAATTTAATGCATCCTTGATGAATAAAAGTATGAATTTCTTTTCAATCTTACTTACCTCAAACTTTTAAATGGAAGCAGCACAACTGTGTTCAACATTGATAATAATCAGAAATGTTTCTTGAGCAGCAAATCATCATATTAGAATGATTTCTGAAGATCATGTGACACTGAAGACTGGAGTAATGATGCTGAAAATACAGCTGCGCATCACAGAAATAAATTACACTTTAACAGAGATTCACACAGAAAACAGCTGTTTTAAATTCTAATAATATTTCAAAAATTTTTACTGTATTTTTGATCAAATAAATACAGCCTTGGTGAGCAGAAGAGACAACCAAAAACATTTTAAAAATTTTATTTATTTAATTTTTGACCAGTAGTTTTTTTTTTTATATAGTTGCCCCTGAGAGACATTTAATTAAAACATTAACAAAAAATAAAAATAAAAAAGATGCACAAAAACAAATCCTCAAAAAAAAAAAAAAAAAAAAAAAAAAACATTTATTAATTAATTAATCAAACCAGCGTACACTCTTTTATTTGACAGGTTCTTTAAAGCTCAACAGCTTCATTCCATCAGCTCTTGTTGGTGTTTCTCTTCATAAATAATGAAGGGCAGGAATCTTACGCTCTGCTTCATCTGTCATCAGTCCACCAACACTAAACAACACTCCTGAACCTTACATATTAACACGCCTGTGTTTCCCAAACGTCATGCGGTTCATCTCAGACCTGACTCTGTTTTCCAGCTAGTCTTCTGTGGACTTCTGAGGTCCGTCGAGCGTTTAATTGATGATGGAAGGAAACATGACAAATAGCGCTCCGCACCTGAGTTGTTTCAAATTTAAAGAGTCGCTGGCATGAATTAATTGTGTGTGAAACAAAGGCAGGCTGCCCAGCCTCATTAATACGGTGAATTATTAAACCCACTGCCGTATGAAAACCACTGACCTATTAATACTATCAAACATACCATCATAACAACAAACCCACCACAAAAACAAACGACATAAAAAAAAACAAAACATAATAAACTATTTATTTTCAGATAATCTTCTTGAATATATATAGTAAAGAAAATCTAGAAAAAAATCTTGCATCAATATCTTACTTGACAATTTTAAATATAAATAAAAAAGCAAGTATGAATGTTAAATAAATTTATTAGTAGTAGTAGTAGCAGTATAATAAAATTATTATTATTATTATTATTATTATTATTATTATTATTATTATCAGTAACATTAATTATTATAGATATATAAAGACAAATATTCATATTAAATAAATGTATCTATATAATAATAATAATAATAATAATAATAATAATTAATAATAATAATACTATAATAATAATAAAATCACTATTATTATAAAAAAAGTATTATTAATAAATATTATTATTATTATTATTTTAAGTTCCTGTGCTCTTACATCAGCAATTCTCAAATATAGATATATATATATATATATATATTATATATAAAAATTAATAATTAACTTATAATAAATAAATATATATAAATTTATAAATCTATTAAAATAAATCACTAAATTATAATAATCACAAACAATATTATTGATATTATAATATTATTATATAATATTACTATATAATATTATTTATATATATAAAATAAAAAATATATTAATTATTCATTTTCAGAATATTAATGTTTAATATATTCTTACAATAATAATAATAATAATAATAATAATAATACATTATATGAATAAAATAAAGTTTTTATTAGAAGCAGTACATTAAAAATACATTTTTGAGCCATTTTTAAGATTTACAATTTAATAAATAGTAAAATTCCATCAATAACTAAATAAGGAATGTTCAGTTATTCAAGTAAAATATGTAAGGATTATTCAGTTCAGTTTGATGGAATTTTACTATTATTCAATAATATAAATAGTCTCTTTTTTAGTGTAGTTTACTGAAAAAAAAACTAATTAAGAATGCAATTGACAGACTTGGCAAAACACAACACATATAGAACACATGGAGTAAAAAAATAAAATGAAAAGACTGCAGGATCTGAGAGACATAATGAGGAGAAAAAGCCAGTGGAAGCTTGAGAGAAGCAGCGGCCGCAGGTCCAGGATCAGTCTGACAGAGATCTCAGATTCAGATTCCCAACACAAACACATTCTGAGTGTCCTGATGTCTACTGTAGGGACTCCGCAGCGGAACACAGTGAATCACTCTTAATTACATGTTTTCGGACAGATCCACCGCTCGATGTTCAGGGACACTCAGACAGCTGTCGACCAACTGTTTCTGCGCTAATGAGCGCGATGAGGAAACAAAACACAACTCTCTGTGCATTGATGAAGCATTCGGCTCAAGAGATCTCCAAACTTCTGCTGCTTTCAACAACTTCGTTCCAACACTTTGGAATAGAACTTACGTCTGAGCCGAGAGCCGCAGGTTCACGTCTCCTCGCCTGACAAACCCTAACAATGCACCGCAACGAGCTTCTCTCCTGCTTTTAAAAGACGAGTATGAATATTCAGATGGAGTCGCCATCTGCTTCCAGCATTGGAGGATGAAAACAGATCCACGGCAGAATATTAAATGATTACATCTGAGCGAGGTTTACGCTTCTCTACCGCGCTTCAGAAGGACGGATGCAGATGTTTAATAACAAGCAAAGTGTCACGAGGAATTCATAATTCAATTCTGATTCAACTCCTTCATTCAACCAGACTCTGTGCTCTTGTCTTGCTTTCTTTAATCAGGATATATTTGCTTGAATAGCAACAAAACATAAGTCTTGTTTTCTGAAAAATGGATGGCAAAACTAAGTGACTTTATGACTAAAATAAGAAGTTTCATACATCATAAGTAGATTTAAAATAAATTAAATCAAATTATATTAAATTAAATTATATTAAATAAATAAATAAATAAATAAATAAATAAATAAATAAATAAATAAATAAATAAATAAATAAATAAATAAAATTAATTAAATTAATTAAATTAATTAAATTAATTAAATTAAATTGTTTTGGAATATATCTCTTTCTGATTCTGATAAATGAAAAAATAACTAATGCTAGAATATCATTAATGTAAATATAACAAATTATTATAAAATAAATGTATTATTATTATTATTATTATTATTATTATTATTATTATTATATTATTATTATTATTTATTATTATTATTATTATAAGTAGGGTTACAAATGGACAGAAAATTAAAAAAAGTTCAAAGAAGTTTGTGAAATTTCCAGAAAAGTTTCCAAAAAATCCTGGAAAATTTCCAAATTTTCCGGAATGTTTTTTAGACCTTATTTTAAATAAATTCATAATATAATATTAAATAATATAATACTTGGCAAAAAATCTCTTTCTGATTCGGATATAAATAAAAAAGAAAATGTATTATTATTATTACAGTATTATAAAATAAATGTATTATTATTGTTATTATTATTATTATTGTTATTATTATTATTGTTATTATTATTAGTTATATAACTAAAATTAATGTTGGATGTTCTTATTATGATTGTTGTTATAATCATAATTATTATCAAGCAATCATATACATTGATTATTATTATCAATAAAGTTTATTTTTCTGACCCCATTGAGTAGATATTTGTTCTTGTTTTATTCATAAACTCACTTAAGTTTGATCAGTTTTTCAGAAAACAAGACTTCATATCTTCAAGTCATTTTGCATCTCCAGTAACTGTATCTTGATTTAAGGATGTTTAGATATTTGTAGGAAGAAAATCATTTTTGGCAGTGCAGAAAGCACATATTGTCACCATTGAGCTTTTTAAGTGAACTGTGCGAGAGCCTCGATATCAGCTCGACGTCAGCCTGTTTACGGCATTCTTCACTCCATCTGTCACGACACTCACGGATGCTGAAGCTCGAGCGCTTGATTAATAATTAGTGTAAAGGTGAGCGGCGCAGTCAAAGCCCACAGTAAAACCTCCATTATTTAATGGCGACATGCGTTGATTAAAGCTCAGCGACAGGCTGCTGTACTGCGGAAATCCCCGGCAGGTGAGGGAATGACTGATTGGAATTCTGAGTTCTGGATTCCAGAACATTCTGCTTGAGTTCCAGAGAGGAGAACTGGAGAAACCGGAGCGGATGTGACCGGAAACACCATGAAACAGGAAATAAACATCATGATGTTAGAAAGAAAGAAACATGTTATTTCCTGAGAATATCAAAAACTGTGAATGTTTTATTTTTTTATTTTTTTATTCACCAAGGATGCATTGAATTGATGAAAAGTGCCAGTAAACATACATTTATAATCTAACAAAAGATTTCTGTTTCAAATAAATGCTGTTCTTTTGAACTTTCTGTTCATCTTTGAATCCTGAAAAATAAAATGTATCACATTTTACACAAAAGAAGTGTGTAGCACAACTGTTTTCAACACTGATAAGAAATGTAAGGAAATTATCATTTTAATATACATGTTATATATTTAATCTTGAATATAATTATATATTTAATACAATTTAATATATATTTTTAATTAATATATTTTACTTTAAAAAAATTATATAATAAATTATATAGTAAAATAAATATGTATAAATTAATTGTAAATTAATATTCATAAGTTATTAATATAATTAAGGAATTTAAAAATACTTTTTTAATTAATCATATTTTATTTAAAATTCTAAAACTTTTAATTATTAATAAAAAAAACAAATATATTCAATTTGAAATATTTCTGAATGATCTTTAGAATGATTTCTGAAGATCATGTGACACTGAAGACTGGAGTAATGATGCTGAAAATACAGCTGCACATCACAGAAATAAATTACACTTTAACAGATATTCACACAGAAAACAGCTGTTTTAAATTATAATAATATTTCACTATTTTACTGTATTTTTGATCAAATAAACACAACCTTGCTGAGCAGAAGAGAAGTGAGCATACCGTTTCAGCATCAGATCACAACTCTTCTGAAATTCACAAACACTGATAGAAAGAGTTCGAGTTCTTCTAAGAGATCTGAACTTAAACGGGTTCTTAAAATACACCTCAAGAAACACATCAAGAGTCGAACACTTCCACTACATTCACAACAATCATGATCGAGTCTTGAGGAACGGAAAACAAGCTCAGGAACCCAGTTTTTCATATTCTGGACTATATTCGAGAGGCTGAAATTATTATATCTGATAATCCAGCCCAAAACAAATGGTCTGGACCACGATGCTCCTCTGAGGTTCCTCCTGGACAATCACGCGCTCGTGTCAAGAGCAGATCGAAAGCGTATATCAGTCCACGAAGCGTGCATTTCCATTAAAACCCCTTTTAGGCTGCGCACAAAGAGCATTGTGTGTCTGGGAAACCTGCCACGGTGGTTTACTGATGCGCATTGAGGTCCAGACCGGCGTCTGATCGATAATGAACCACAGAAACCCAATGCCGGCGATGGCTTTGTTAATCCCAGCACCACCGCTAAGACTGAATGGGAATCTCGGAGGCTTTCAGCCCCGCGAGCACCTTATCATTTAATTGGCTGGAGCATTGGGAGCCGCAGATGATGTCCGCGCATTCAGGGCTGTTTACCTGGCGACGGAACGGAGGGATGGACGAGGGCGAGCGACGGGGTCAAACAAAAGAGAGAGACGCAGCACCGGCAGCATGCAGCCGCGCTCAATGGCATAACGGGCCTCTGTTCTCTTGCCTCTATAGTCACACGCACACCGCGGCTGACTGACATTCCCGTGAACAGAGGAGACGTGGAGAGAGAGGCCAGCACAACTTATCAGTCAGACAAACACAAAGCGTGACTGAAGCCTTGAAAATAAAAGCCGCTGCCGCTTCGCCGGTGTAGATTTCAGCTCCTCGGGAACGATAGAGTCGTTCAAATAAACGGAGTGTGTATGCGCGAGCCAATTATTCCCCATTTCCACAAAGAACACAGTGTTGAATATTTCCCACATTGTCTGTGCTTTATGGGGTTTAGAAGACAATGCATTTTCAGTAATTATTGATTTAAGATGAAAATTTGATCTGAATGTCGATATTGTAGGCTAATTACTGCAACATTATGAGGTCTTATGAAGAGAAACGATCAGTCTGTGCAAGAAACTGAACATTATTTACAGCATTATTAACTGTGATCCAGAGCCTCTGGAGTGATGTTCGGGTCATGAACGAATCATTCTTTTGAACAGATTCTTTTTAGTGAACTAGTTGAATCAGTTCATCGAATCGGACTGAATCATCTGAATCAGTTCGTGGGTCGAGCAGCACAGATCTACAAGTTACTGAATCAGAACTCACTTTCAGACGCCTGACAGTCACTCCGACTGGAAATGAGCCGAAACAGAGCCGAATCAGATCCTGTGATGAATGAATCATTCAGAGATTCAGTTCAGAATCAACAGTCACTGAACTGAGGAAACAGTTCGACTCGGAAAGAAAAACGATGAGCCGCTGATCTGATCATGTGTGACCCCAACACTTCAGTGAAGGGGTCAAATGAACGTTTTTATGGTTTCTCATTGTTTATGTAAAACAGCGAGCTGATGAAGACGAGTTTATTCACTTTATATGCTTTAGACACATAAAACACCCACGTTTCACATCATTATTGGGTGCTTTGATAATATAATTGAGCATCTGTTATGTCATTGTGTGATTGAGCGAACTGTGAATTGAATCAATTCATTGAAAAGAACTTTCCAAAAGAATCAGTTCACAGAAAAGAATCATATTTCCCCGTTTGCTTGAGGCTCTGGATTACAGCTAATAATGCTGTAAATAATGTTCAGTTTTTTTGCACAGACTGATCGTTTCGCTTCATAAGACCTCGATATATCATCAGGAGCCACGAGGATTAAATTTGTGCTGCTTTTTATTTATTCTCAAAGACAGGCAGCCGCTGACTTGCATTTTATGAATCACCAAGGAGCAAGGTTTCAATCCTCCTTACTGTTCTACTAAAGAAAAAAGTCTCCTTGGATGGGCTGAGGATGAGTAAATGAACAGCAAATTTTCAATTTTGGGTGAACTATCCCTTTAAGGCAGAAAAATGTATCAATCAAAGAGAAATGCTCTGATTGGGGGATTTAAGCTCTTGAGATTTGGCAACCGCAACCATGAAAGCTTGTGGAGGCTTGTTATGAATGCAACTTAAGGCAAATGCCAAATGAAAATGAAACACCTTCAGGATAAATAACCAGCGGGCGATGATAATAAATAAAGCAGAAATCGTTAAAATATGGTTTATCATGCAGCCCTATCTGAACTCAAGCAACTTGATCTGAATAATAACACTATCTTTTAAAGCAGAGTCTGAACTGATAGTTTCCATCAGTGATAGTTTCTTGTTTATCTCTGTGAAGCTGCTTTGACGCAAACTCTGTCTTTATAACTGATTCACCGAGTCATTCATGCAAACAAAGATAACTTTCATTTGTAAAGGACTGAATTCAATGGATTGTACAAAAATCGACATTGCAACATGATTATTTAATATATGATATACTGGGATACTGTGATATAAAACTCACTCACTCACTCATAAGACTCAAGAGATTTAAGATGTTGGAGAGTCAAACATTCCTCTGCTGCACGGATGAAGTAAAGGATAGCAACATCACACACACACACACACACACACACACACACACACACACACACACACACACACTCCGGCCGGTGGAGCAGCAGGGATTGGGTTGGGAACAAACAGGGATCAGACGCAGGGCTTTGGGGATCCGGACGCTCCTCTGTGAAGGAACATCAAACCGCCGTCAGATCCCTTCAGTCAACAGAGCCTCTGCTCCATCATTTAGTGGCTGATCTGATCTGATCTGACGGAGACGCACAAACACACACATCTGATTCCCAAAGCCTTCTCACGCTGCTTCTGACATGAGCTGCAGTTTCTGACATTTTAAAGGAGCGCTTCACTCAAAAATCACCATTCAGTCAAAAGCTGTGTGACTTCTGTCTGCTGCACACAAAAGAGAAATTCTGAATAATCTACAGTACCAGCTGCAATTTGCTATGACATAATAATCGATGATGACTGAGGATTTTTAAAAGATTTAAAAAATGAATCAAAAATACATTAAAGCATCAAATTATCAAAATTTTAACAGTAAAAAAAAAAAACTGTAAATATGCTAATGAAAGCCTGTTAATTATTTAACAGTAAGTTCCCTAACTATACTGGGGGGAAAAAACTGGTGTAGAAATAATTTCTGTAAGAAAAAATTGCAAGTAAACTTCACAACTAATACATTGAATTAAACAGGGAAGTTTAGAAAAGTATAAAACTTGAAACAGCATTTATTTTTAGTATTTATTTATTTTTACTGTAATAGTATCTATTCTTGTAAAATATACTTCAATATTCTATTTTTTATTTGCAACTCTGAAAAATAGCTTTTAGTGCATCTAATGGGATATTTATGCAATTTTACAATAAAATACTGTTTAATGTACCATTTTTCGAAGTGAAAAAGAACAAGTCATCTTATAATTTGCCATGACGTAATAATCAATGACAAATTAGTTTTAATAATCAAAAAAAAATGCAAAAAAAAAATAAATCAAAAAATCAAAATAACATAATTTAAACTGTAAAAATGCTACATGAAAATCCGGTTAACTGGCTCTAATGGTACATTAAATAATTTAACAGCAAAATACAATTTTTCAAGTGAAAAAAAAAACATAAGTAATTTTATAATTTACAAAGCATATCTAATTCTTATTGAAATAATTGTTTCTGAATTTTGTTAAATTATGCTTTGTTAAGTGGTTTAAAAATTAAACATTTATTGCATTTTTAGTGTCATTGTACAGTATATTATAAAAAGTAAAAATTTAAAAAAAGATTTTCGTTTACTGTATATTTCACAGATTTTATATTTTAAGTGTAGTTCATATGACTTTTTATAATATAATATAAAAAATATAATATAATAATAATCATTATGAATTCATATGATTCTTTGGATAAGAAACAGACCCAAATAGTGTAAGATTTTAATACTTAATATTTTAGTATTATTTTATATCAATATATTTAATATTATATTTAGTATAATATATTAACACTATTTTAGTTAATGAAAAATGGCCACCGTTGGCGTGTGCATTTCAAATCAAGTCTACTGAACTCATATGATATTTTGTGTAAGAAACAGACACAAATCTTAGTTATTGAAAATCAGTCGTGGTGCAAAACATCTCTAAATAAGCTGGTCGCAGGTTGAGTTTGAGTAAATGATGTTTTTATCTGAATTACTGCTGTAAGGTCAGCGAGCGCCTCAAACCACACATGAAGGCGGTAGAGAAAGAAGACAAGACCAGACTCTCTGCTGTAAATAAACACTAATTGGTGGCTAATTTTCTTGGCTGTTGCCTGGATGATCTGCAGCCTCAAGGCGTGTTTGAATAATTCATAGGAACAGCAAACACGGCTTTATGTTGGAGGCCCACAAGGCTGGCCATTCATTACACCGGCGTGCTGGAGCTTTCTGGAAGCGCGGCCTACTATTAGAATAATCTGCATGTTGGGGATTGGCGGCCTGTCCCGTGGCGCTGGCAGGCGCCAATAGAGCTTCCGCTGGCACAGAGAGAGAAAGAGAGAGAGAGAGAGGGACACAGAGCCTTTGTGTTCAGAGAGAGACACCTGGAACGGGACGCTTCACGCGCTTCATGTCCAGATACTCCACATCACTATCACAGAACGCACTGCGACAGGGACAGTGAATTGAATCCATACAAGATAGAGGATAAAATGAATACAATATAAAAAAAAAAAAAAAAAAAAAAAAATATATATATATATATATATATATATATATATATATATATATATATAAATTGCAAAAAAAAAATTGTTTTACATTATTATGTATTTTTGGCTTATTTTCCAGTCTAAATATCCATAAAAAATATCCTAAAAACAATAGAATATTTAAAAAAATAAAATGTTAAAAATATTTTAAAACAATATTAAATAAAAAATATATATTAAAAACTTTCATTTTTTAATAATAATAAAAATAAAGTAATATAATGTTATTATTATATATTTTATCAAAGTACATATATTATACATTTTATACATTGTATTCATTGTTATTCAATTATTTACTATACTATGTAACATATATATTAATATATCATTATATAATATATTGATGCATGTATAATGTATATTTCAACATATATGTTCATTTAATTTTTTACTACATAAATATGAATGTAATGCATGTGCAGTGCATATTTAAACATGTGAAAATATCTATAACATTTGATTTGTAAACCTTTTTCTTACAACATTGACCAATTTCTTTGGCTTAAGTACATATTCTACCATCTAAACAATATGAATTTACTCAAAAGAAAAATAAAATATAAACATACACATTATTTTAATATATCAAATATAAAATATAAAATTGTGATGACATAAAGTCTTAAAAAAGGCCCATGCTGATTGATTCTCCATAATTTCTCACTTTTTGTGCCAATCATGATCCGAATATGATATGGAACTTGCTTCCCAAATAAATGTATTTGGATTTTACAATGTTTAAATATAAAACAAGACAAAGGCTATTTAAAAGTATCAATAAAAATGTCATTAAAAAAGACACTGTTTATCCAGTACATCCATGTACTTTAATACTTATTGTTATCTCAGCAACAGTGAAGATAACAAATCGACAGCTGAGTGTTACGACCGTACAGATGAATGCTGGCCTTTATAAACTCCTAATCAAAAGATCGGCGCTAACGACATTTATTTGAAAGTAAACATGATTACATGACAGGATGATGGAGGAGTGAATGTACCGTTCTTCTGCGCTCAGTCTTACTCTGAAGTTTGTTTTGCCCTGAAGACACACACACACACACACACACACACACACACACACACACACACACACACACACACACTCACACATACAAACACCACTGTGATTCGGCTGTAGGTAATCATATCTGTGCTGATATACAGCCATATTGCACTGCTACAAGTGTAATATTGTGTTTATACAACAGTTCAACGGCACAAGTGTGTTAATACATAAGAAACAACAACGGAGTGTCTTTAAAAACATTCTTTTGCGTGGAATTACTTCGTTCCACCACAGATTCAGATCTCAGTTTAACAGCTGAGCTTAAGAATCATTACTTATTCGAGAATGTTACTTTACAACTTTTGTAACAAAGGAACTTTGAGCTGCTTCATTAAAAGCTTATTGTGTTACTGTATTAAAAGCTCACTGTATTATATGTAGAGTATTTAGAGAGAGAGATGGACTGAGTGTGTGATTACCTGCATCTGATCAGCATTCATTCTTCAGATCAAAATCATATATTCACAACAAAACATTAGTCTGAAATTCCCCTTACAAAAGCTAATATCTATTTCTTATAACACGCCCCAACCACTCCATCTATTAACTATAACATACAAGATCACTCCAAAAATAAACTGTGTCTTACAAGCTGTTGTTGAAAGTAAAAAAAACTAAATACTACTATTATAGTTTCAGTCTCTTTCAATATAAAAGTCTTTACTGCGGACTCGCTCATCTAATGGAGGAATAATGTCACTAAAATCACCATCACGAACACACACTGTTTCCCAATACTAAATACTACTATTATGTATATAAAATATTATTTATTGAAAAATAATATTTAATAAACAACAACAACAGCCATCATAAGAGTTGCAAGGCAATTCAGTCAAAAGTACAAAGGCAGCGCTCTGATATACAACACTGAAGTTACATAAAATATAACATGATAAGATTCTGCTCTCAGCCAAAACTATGTGCTCTGGAACAAATAATAGATTAATGAGAGCAAAGACTGCCCACTAGAATGACCCAAAATGAAATATATCTCATGTTCAACCACTGTAGAGACATCAGAGCTAGCAGTGATTTCCAGAAGATCTGTCCGAGGTGAGGCTGCTCTCTGTGGGTTCATGAGTGCTGAGCGGCCGCTGACACCCTGGAGCTCACATATATATTATATTATTATTAATAAACATATTTATTTTAAGAAGTTCTGATCACCAAAGCTGCATTTATTGGATCACAAGTAGAACAACCACATTTAAAAAAAAAATTATAATAATGCAAATTAAATAAATAAATAAATAAAAAATAATACTGCAAAATAATATTGCAATTTAAATCATTTTTTATTTTATCTTTATGTTAACATTTTAATGTTATTTTTGTGGAAACCGTGAAACACTCAAAAGTTGGGGGTAAGTAACATTTGTATTTTTTCTGAAATAATTAATACTTTTATTCATCAGTGACCCATTCAATTGATCAAAAGTGACAGTAAAGACATTTATAATATTACAAAATATTTCTATTTCAAATAAATGCTGTTCTTTTGAACTTTCTATTCATCTGTGAATCCTGAAAAATAAAATGTTTCACAGTTTACACAAAAATATTGGGCAGCACAACTATTTTGATAATAATCAATAATCAACATTGATAATAATCAGAAATGTTTCTTGAGCAGCAAATTTAAAATGTAATAAATTACATAGAAAACAGCTATTTTACATTGGAATAAAATTTCATTGTTTTTACAGTATTTATGATCAAATAAATGCTGCCTTGGTGGGCAAAAATTTAATTATACCAAACCTTTGGCCAGCAGTGTACCTGAGGTCTTTTTCTCAAT
This sequence comes from Cyprinus carpio, assembly GCF_018340385.1. Taxonomy (NCBI): domain Eukaryota; kingdom Metazoa; phylum Chordata; class Actinopteri; order Cypriniformes; family Cyprinidae; genus Cyprinus; species Cyprinus carpio. Next base: position 27,809,194 of record NC_056573.1, on the reverse strand, counting down.
AGAAAAATGTGAAGAGACTTTAGCAAAGTTTAGTTTAAAGGCTGTGTAGAGAATTTATTGAGATCCCATTAGTGACTGGAGAAACACTCAAGCTCAAGTTAAAGATTTAAACAGCCATTAATTGAAACCAACATTCAGCAAACACACACACACACACACACACACACACACACACACACACACACACACACACACACACACACACACACACACACAATAACTCTCTCTCTCTCACACACAAACACACACACACATACACACACACACACACTCTCTCTTTTTTTTCTACTGTACAAACCGTATATTCTGTCACCCTACTCCTACATCCACCTCACACAAAACTACAAGCATTTTTACATCCTCCAAAAAACTCATTCTGTATGATTTATAAGCTTCTGTATCCATGAGGACCTCAATTTAGGTCCCCACCGTGACACAAGTCCCCATAAGTCTGTGTGTATTCAGATTTAAGTCCCCACCAGTGAAGAAAAACCTGCGCACACACACACACACTCACCAATACATCAGCTCTGGTGCTAAAGGCAGCATGAACGTGACACTGCATTCTGGGACTGTGTGTGTGTGTGTGTGTGTGTGTGTGTGTGTGTGTGTGTGTGTGTGTGTGTGTGTAAATGTCAGCGGTGACTCCATGTGCTCCCCGTCTCCTCCCATCAGACTCAGCTGAAGAGATGTTTGACCTCAAGCGTCCGCAGGAACAGAGACACTCGCATCACGAGCACAAGCTCTCTCCTTCACTATCCAAACTCAACAACCTCAACCACACACCACATTACACCTAAACACCTCACTAGACACAAAACTCACAAAAACCGGCCAAACACCGAGTGCTCACGGATCTCATTTACTGTCTTCTAAGTGTCTCCGGTGCTCCGAGATCTTTTTACCGTTAATGCATGTAGACAATGACATGAAGAATTCGGCTTCGTCTTACATGTTTCTCCTAAGACATCTTAGCAATCTTGCTCGCTTCTTATCTTAAAGGTCTAAAAGATCTCAACCAAACTGCAAAACAGATTTTTTTTTTTTAAATAAACAATTTTAAATATTTCAAAATATGTTTAATATCAAATTTATTTTTTTTGGTAATTTAATATTAAAATAAACAATTTTAAATATTTCAAAATATGTTTAATATCAAATTTAATTTAAAATTAATAAATCAAATCAAGATACATTTATATGTATATATATATATATATACACATAAAAAAAAAAAAAAAAAAAAAAAAAAAAAAAAAAAAAAACACATACATAAAATATCTAAATATCTAAACATTCTTAAATCAAGATAAATTAAAAAAAAAAATACAAATCTAAAATATCTAAAAATCTAAACATTTTTAAATTATAAAAGAAGGTAAAATATATTTACAAATATACATTTATAAATATATAATCAAATATCTACAATATCAACATTCTCACATCATACATTCACAAATATAAAAATATTTGAATATATATTTAAAATAATAATCTTTTAAATCAAAATGTGTTACAAATATATAAACAAATATAAAAAATATTGAAACATTCTTAAATTACGATACATCTACAAATACACAAATATATAAATATCTAAAATATTGAAACATTCTGAAATCAAAATTTACAAATATACAAATATAAACAAACATAAGAACAAATCTCTGCACATGTCAGAATTCCATGGGAAAAGAAGTTAAAGTTGACTTCTCTGATCCCTTTGACAGATATTTGTTCTTGTTTTAAGCATAAACTCACTTCAGTTTGAACTATTTCTAATAAACAAGAGTGCATGTGCCATTTTTCAACTCAAGTAAATGTATCTTGTTTTATGAATCTTTAGGTTTTTACTGGAAAACAAGACACAAATAACGAGGATGAAAATCATTTGCATTTCAAATCTCAATATGAACCCTAACATTTCTAATCAAATCATATAAACAAAAAAAAAAAAAATATATTTCAAACAAAACAAATATTTCTAATAAATGAAAAATTTTAAAAATGTATTGAAATTTGAATGTATCGATTTTTTTTTTGCATCATTCCCAAGTATTTGGAAGAAAATAAAATAAAATATTTAAAAATTAATAATCATTTCCAAGCAATTCTCAGTATTTGGGTTAAAAAGCACATTTAAAAAATTATTTCAAAGAATACAAATTAAATTAAATAAAACAAAAAAAAATTAAAAGTAATTGCAAATATTTTAAATAAAATAAAATAATGAAAAAAATAAAATGAAAAAGAATTAATCAAATACATAAAAAATTATTTCCAAGTAAATGTATTTTGTTTTATTAATTTTAATTTGTTTTATTTTTTATTTATAAAACAAGACACAAATACAGAGGAAGAAAATCATTTGTATGTCAAATCTGAAAATGAACCCAAACATTTCTAATCAAGTCATCTGAACTGCTATCTTATTAATTTCATAGATCTATACTCTTACTGATTGACAGCGCAAGTGTGTTTTTATTTCTCCTCAGGAATTCACTGATATATAAATGCATAACATGCACGGATGAAATAACTGAAAGAGCGATAACATCACAAACTCCAGATCAGCTCGATCTTCCTCGTCAGACTGATTTACATGAGCGGCACCCATTGAGATCCCGATCCTGGTGGTGTGGAAATGGTTCACGGACTGTCTACGAGAGCCTGGTCCTGACCTTTGACCCCACACACACACACACAAACACACACAGGCCTGTAACGAGTCTTGTCACGAGTGTCTCTGATTAGATGTTATTAATCAGTTTCTGATGATTTTTACACTAAGCCGTGATCCGGGTCGTCCTCTCTGACTGAGAGCATCCGTCTCACACATAAATAAATATATAAATCAATCGTTAACTCCAACGCCATCCTGCGTGTGTGTGTGTGTGTTTCCAATCCAAGCCCACCCAACAGATTTAACAGCATTACATCAACATGTTTGCTGGCACGGAACGAGCTCTTGTTAAGAGTCACGTCTCTCTCTGTGCTTCTTCACTCATCTTCTCGTTATTCTCTTTCCACTGCATTAACTGGCATTACGAGAGCATTAAATCACAAATGTGTTTACAAAAACTGTGAATAAGACTATATTCGTGGAAAACTCAGAGTAATAAAATATAAATGTTCAGAATAACAAAAAAAAAAACACTTCACTGAATTGTATAAAATAGTTTGATATCATCTTTACAAACATAAAAATAAATAATTGTTAAATAAAATCTATACCCCCTGTTCAAGTACAAATGTCATCTCTCAACTAATAGAAATTAAGTGTATTTTACTTTGAGTATTTAACATTTTGAGTCTATTTTTTTTTCCATCATTTCATCCAGATAGTTTAAATGAATGGAAATGTTTTTTAGCCCAAAAGATTCAAAATATATAAAAAGTACAAAGAAATATACCATATATTTCTTACTATATTTTAAGTTTTTAGAATTGATAAGTTTGAATGTATTTAACTTTGCATCAATCCCAAGAATTGGGAAGAAAATTAAATATTTAAAAATGATAATAATTTCTAAGCAATTCTTAGTATTTGGGTGAAAAAAAAATAAAAAAAAAATAATAAAAATAAAATAAAATAAAATAAAATAAAATAAAATAAAATAAAATAAAATAAAAAATCATTTCCAACTGTTTAAAATAAAATAAAATAAAATAAAATAAAATAAAATAAAATAAAATAAAATAAAATAAAATAAAAAATCATTTCCAACTAATTACAATTATTTAAAATAAAATAAAATAAAATAAAATAAAATAAAATAAAATAAAATAAAATACAATAAAATAAAATAAAATAAAATAAAATAAAATAAAATAAAATAAAATTAAATTAAATTAAATTAAATTAAATTAAATTTTTTCCAAGTATCTGGAATTAAATAAAACAAAATTAAATTAAAAAATATAATAAAATAAAATAAAATAAAATAAAATTTAATTAAATTAAAAATTTAATTAAATTAATAAATAATAAATCATTTCCAAGTAAATAAAATAAAATAAAATAAAATAAAATAAAATAAAATAAAATAAAATAAAATAAAATAAAATAAAATTCCAAGTATCTGGAATAAAATAAAATTAAATAAAATTAAATTAAAATGATTGTAAATTAAATTAAACGAATCAAATAAATAATAAATAAATAATAAATCATTTCCAAGTAATTACAATTATTTGGATGAAAAGATTAATAAAACAGAGAAGCATAAAAAAAATAAAAATAAAGTGAAATTAAAAAACAAAAAAATAAATAAATAAAGACCCTTTCAGACAATAGTAAGTAAAAATAAATAAAACTAAAGTAAAAGAAATAAAGACTCTTTCTGACTATTTGACAGCAAATACAAAAATATGGACATTTATTCTGAATAGGGTGGAATGGTTGCGCTGGTTTATTTGGGCTCTGAGGGATCAATCAGAATCAAGCGCTGAACTCCAGGTCAAAGAGTCTCTCACTCGCACACAATCATTCTCTCACCACTCTTTCTAATTAGCAATAACAGCCTGCTAACATCTCTTCTCAGCTCCACGCCACTGAGCTCGAAGTGAGGAGGATCTTTCCCCAGAAAAGACATAAAACAGGCCACAAGGTTGCTGTTGAACATGAAGTCTCCTGCCAATGAAAACACGCCGCTAATCCAGAACGCCCACCGCGTGGAAACGCTGCACACAGATTAAACACATCTTCCTGCATCTCGACATGTGACTCAGTGTGGAGACACAAACTTATTAACGGCCGATGGATAATATTCCTCCTGGATCCGAGGACTGACAGAACTGGAGCAGCTCACCCGTAACATTAATTAAGCTTAAAATATCAACGTTTCACTCGCCAATTCAGAGATACGGCACATTAAAATGGGATGCCATCCACAGAGTCATTATGAGATATGTTGTCCCTGTAGGAGTACCCTTGGGAATATTCCCTTTCAACATATCAAATCAAATCGTTTCCGGTCCAGGAAATCCACAGCGGAGGAGGAAGAATCACTTTCACGTTTGTTTTCATTAAAATTTCCAATTTAAATCAAGATATAACTCCACGTTTTGCACAGTTTTGCTCCTCAAGCAAAAGATTTCAGGTCGTTCAGAAAACTGTAAACAGTAAGAAAAACATAAACTGTAAAGAAAAAACATCTGCTAATGAGGCAAGAAAAATCATCTCGTTTAGCCTTTCGATTAAGATTATTTTTCTTACCCCATTGGCAGATATTTTTTCTTGTTTTAAGCAAAAACTAACAAAATAACAAAAATATTACACATTAAACAATAAACAATACCTAAAACATAAAGTCATATCAATTTTCAAGTTAATGCATCTTGAGTCGAGAATGTTTAGATATTTATACTAGAAAAAAAGACAAAAATAATCATTTTGCAGTATATATATATATATATATATTCACACTCACACACACACACACACACACACACACACACACACGCACCAATACACACACACACACACACACACACACACACCTAATGATATTTAAGAAACAGGACCCTCCAATAATGAATGAAAAATAAATAAATGAATAAATTGCAAATAAAAAGATTTTAAAAATTGCAAATATATAAATAATTAATCAGTTACAACTTTTATGAACATTTTAAACATTTAAAAATATTTTTTTATATTACTGTATAATAATCTACAAACACACACACACACACATACATTTTTATTTTTTTAAACATTAACTACAAAAGTTAAACCACAAAAAAGAAACATCTGAATTTCTGAGATGCAAAGATCTGCAGCTTGTGAACCAGAAGCCACTTTTGTCTGAAACTAATGCTTTCATGCACAAATAGCATGTGTGACTTGATTACAATAAACTGTAATTGATACACAAAAAATGTGAGCATTTCATTAAAACATTGTTTCCATTAAAATTTCCCATTTATATCACGATATAACTCAAAGTTTTACAAAAAAAATTCTCCTCAAGCAAATGCATCTATATTTCAGGTTGTTGGGAAAACTGGAAAACAAGACCAAAATAGAAAAAAAAAGAAAACTTTTTTGCAGCTGTTTACATCCGCATCGTCACCAAAACCTAAAAATAAATCATCCGGTGACGAAGAAGTGATGTATTTGAGACCAGGCTACACAATGTTCTCCCCACTAACATAAACAACTTGTTAGGCGTGATAAATGTTTTTACAAAGCGTGGCGTAATGAGCAGAGCTAATAAATTCAGTGCTGTCTGCTGGAGCCCTTCGCCGGCACACGAGGCTAATCCAGCGTGCGATGCAATTGTAAATGCTCAGTAGTGTGTGAGAGTATTATTCTAGATAAGGCTGTGTGTGTCTTATCTGCGGGCCGGAGCACTTCTTTATGAGCCGTACCTCCCAAAACCCCCACAATAATAAGTAGTCCCCCCCATAAAGTGGCTTTCCTCGATTCCGGATAATTCTGCTGGAAAACGGGAATGGAACGGAGCGCCGCTGATACTGACCCTCTTTGTCGGGGAGGAAATTGCCTCTCGTAACGCATATGAAGCCACGACAAGCTCACAAGAAAAGGAGCGTTTGGTTCTAGGGCAAAAATGCAAAAGGGTGATAGCGAGGAACAGTTTAACCCTTTCTGGAAATGCAATGGGAGCATAAGTCATGTGGCTCCTGGAGACATGTGCACTTTGGGATCTGTGAAGCACTTTTAAACCCCTGATCGTCCTATAATCAGGAAAGTTTTAACAGAATATTTGCACACTAATGAGATTTAAGAGCTGCAACGGAGGGGAAGCTTTTCAGTGAACGGCTTACATTTCTATACAGAATATTGTTATGGTGTTTAGTTTCAATAAATGCTTTTTTTTTTTTGGACTGGAAACATGTTTTGAGTTCTAAAACATACTGTGTGACCCTAACAGGACATGATGACGGACAAAAACTATATTTCAATATCTTCCATGCTTTTCCCAGAGAAACTTTGCACTTGCTTGCAAAACTTTTGCATTCCCTCAAGAAACGTTGTATTTGCTCACAAGAACCTTTGCCAGTGAAGTTTTGAAAGTAAATGCAAATTTTCTTGGGAAAAAGCATTGAAAATATTTATGCAGATGCAACTTTTCATTCCATCTCATTCTTTTCCATCATACTGTGCCTTTATTTTTCACAGCACAATCACTAAAACATTTAGTGGTTTTCAAATAAGTAACGCAAGTTGCTTTGTTTTCTCATTCATTCATTCACTCATTCACTGTCGCCGTGTGGAGAGAAATCAGTGCAGAGACAGAGGCCCTTCCTTCAGTCTGAGGCTCATTCATTTCACTTTTGGTGTGACTTTACAGTTGCCAAAAAATATAATTTTGGGGGTTTTGTTATTAAAAATAAAAATGCCAGCTCAGCTCAGGTGCCAAAAAGTAATGCACAAGCAAAACATTTTGCAAGTAAATAAAGTTTCTTGAAAAAAAAAAATATATCGAAATACTCCCTTAAAAAGTAACTAATAGCGTTACTTAGTTACTTTTTATGGAACGTAATGCATTTCAATATTGTGTTACTCCCTTAAAAAATAACGAATTGTATTACTTAGTTACTTTTTATGAAAAGTAATGCATTAAAATACTGTGTTACTCCCTAAAAAAGTAACTAATTGCGTTACTTAGTTACTTTTTATGAAAAGTAATGCATTTCAATATTGCGTTAATCCCTAAAAAAGTAACTAATTGCGTTACTTAGTTACTTTTTATTAAAGGTAATGCATTAAAATACTGTGTAACTCCATAAAAAAGTAACTAATTGCGTTACTTAGTTACCTTTTATGGAAAGTAATGCATTATGTTACTTTTGTGTCACTTTTTCTCATCTGGCCTGTACTTGCTTGTTTGTTTATAATATAAAAAAAGTTATATTTTTGGCAAATGTAAAAGCCCCTTTCATTTAACATGTTTAATTATTGCAGGTTTGCTTCATAATTTGAGTTTGCATTTCACTGTTTTTATTCATTTTGAGGAATACTGAATCTGTTTTTGTGTGAATGAGATCTTGACCTTTAGTCTAGAATTACAGTATCATCCTTTTCACATAAAGTAACTTTAAAAAACATTAAAAGTAATGCGTTACTTTACTAGTTACTTGACAAAAAGTAGTCTGATTATGTTATTTGTAATGCGTTACCCCCAACACTGGTCTTCAGTATATATTTTAGAGGGTGATGGTTAATTCATTTACAGATTTTACTCCTTTTAAAATTCACATTTCAGTATTCTCTTGCTAAAGAAAGACAGCAGTGGTTACAGTACGGACAGTGTTCGTTAACCTGACCCATTCACAGCTGCTGAACTAGATCACTCTATCATTATATACAGAGAGAGAGAGAGAGACAAAGAAAAGGCTGAAAGATGGAGCAAAAGAGAGACATAAGAGAGAATGCAAAAAAGACATGGGGAGTGTGAGAGGGAAAAGCAGGTCAAGAGTAAGTGTGAGATCTTTTAATAGTGCAGCAGCAGCAGTGCAGTCAGTCAGACCGCTGCATTAACAATAGAAGACAAACTAAAGAGTAAAAAAAGCCCTCCATATGCTCTCGTTCAGCAGTATTACATCTAAACTGGTGCACCGTCCCCAATGACGGCCAATGAGAAAATACCGCATATGACAAACTTCATAAAGATGCTTCAGAGTCCTAATGTGACAGATTAAGGCAATAGAGTTATAGCTCCTTTATGGAACACGTTGCAGGGCTTTTCTCAACTTTTCACCCAAAAAATCATAAATTAGTACAGCACACATCATTCCAAACCCCTATGAGGTTTCTTCAGTGGAACACAAAATTTAGCAGAAACTCATGTGTTTATTCACATCACATCCATGATCCAGTTCAACCAGTAAGACTTCAGATAAACATAACATTTGTGTTTCTTTGTTTCTTCTTTTTTTCCTCATGCAATCCAGCACATCTGAAGGTTTGTTTGAGCGTGACTTTACATTTCCTTCAGCCTGAGGCTTATTCATCTCACTTTGGTGTTAAAGGGCTTTTACGAAGAACTCTTTTATATTAAAAACAAACAAGTAAGAAAAAGTGACACAAAAGTAACGCAACTCATTACTTTCCATAAAAAGTAATGCAATAAGTTACTTTTTTAGGGAGCAACGCAATATCGTAATGCATTACTTTCCATAGAAAATAACTAAGTAATGCGATTAGTTACTTTTTATGGAGTAATATTCTAATGCATTAATTTTTAAAAGTAACTTTCCCCAACACTGATCATATTGCAATCATCAAATAGACTACTGTTTTATTTTGTCTTGCTTTTTATTGCATGACAGCTCTTGGTCTCGAGCTGCTTTCATTTCATGGAAAACAGCAACTTGTGAATTGTTCAAACATTTTTAGTGATCCACAGAAGAAAGTGAACGATCATTTGTGGATGGGAGCGTTTGTAGACTGATGCCTGTTAGCTCTCATCATCCCACCGCGAGCGTGCTGTCAGTGTAATTACTGTATTAACAGTTGAGAGATGGTAGAAATCATAGAGAACAGCAGTAAAGACAGAAAGACGTCTCACTGATAACAGCCTCACAGAGCCAGTCCTGTCCTATAAAACACTGTAATCGCCAGCGTTTCTGGGTCCCAGAGAGTAGTGACTGCGACTGGACAAATTAATTTTTATAATTATATTTAACAGCTCACAGAGAGAGAGAGAGAGAGAGAGAGAGAGGGAGGTCTATGCATCTGTTTGCTTTAGTTACTAAATATTCAGTCAAATCAATCAATGCACGTATTTACTGCTGTCTGGAGACACTCACACATCTCTGAAAAAATTGATTTCATGAAGAAAATATGAGTATGTTTATACATGCAGAACTCATCATCACTATGACTGGCAGGTGCAGGTGCAGTATGCGATTGCTAAGGTGCTCTGAAGGGTTGTTAGTGTGTTGCTAGGGTGTTCTGGGTGGTTGCCAGGGTGCAACCCACAACTTTTTCAGGCAAAAATGGAATGAAAAATTTGCAAAATATAAAAAAATGTAATTAATTCATGAATTATAATATTTTTAAAATGTTTAATATATTTTATATAACAATCAAATAATTTAAGTTACTGTAATAATGTCATTAATTCAAAAAACACTGCTTTTTCAGGCAAGAAATAAATAAATAAATAAATTATATATATTTCATAATTTTAAAAAAATATTTATTACAGTATTGTATAATAATCTACAAATTTAATAATTAAATTGGAAAACCACTTTTTTCTGCAAATAAATAAAAAATAACAAATAAAAATGTAGAATATTTATTAAAATATATATTATTATATTATATATTATTAATTATTTTATTGCATAATAATCTACTAGTTTAGAGAGGTATTTTGATTTAACAATTTATTTAAAATATATTTACACCTATTACACTTTACACCTGCAGCTCACGAACCAGAGCATATTTGTCTGAAACAAATGATTTTATGCACAAATAGCACATGTGAATTGATTATGATGAACTATAACTGATATACATGAATCATTTCATCAAAACACATAAGGCTCAACTGAATTACTCTGCAGGTAAAAACATGTTGAAGCCAGGAGTAAATAAAGAAAGAACATGCAGCTGCACAAGTTGCTTCTGCAACCGGCATCATTTGGCAGAAAAAGCCTATTAAAATCCTCCTAAAGGATCTTTACTAGCGTTTCTCTTCTCGCTCATCCAGAAGTTGGTCATAACTGAAGAACTAACAAACTGCTTTTGCAAAGTGAAAAGTCTGTGAAAAAGCCTTTTAAGAGGCAGACAGATGTGTGGAGAACGACTTCAGAAGTTTATGTGCGAGACACAATGGGAAATCTCTCCTCACACACTCCCTCTGGCTCTGTGTGTGTGTGTGTGTGTGTGTGTGTGTGTGTGTGTGTGTGTGTGTGTGTGTGTGTGTGTGTGTGTGTGTGTGTGTGTGTAGAAATAGGCCATAGCACAAGATAAAGTGCTTTATCTTTATGAGAAATAAACGTCCCCATCCCTGTCGGCCCATCCTTTGTGCATCCTCAGTTCCGAAAACAGCGTTATATATGGAATGCGCTTGCAGGAAATAGGACGCCACACGCTGCAGATTAGCTGTTCTGCTTCGCTCAGCAGAAAAACCTCCACAGCGCTTGTTTATGAGCATGCATTCAGATAGATCATGGACACATGAATGCATAAAAGCCCGGCCGTCACCACACACGCTCACACCGAAACACCGACCCACGGCAGCTTCGCAGCATGCAGTATTTATGCGGCCGGACGCTTATTTATGATAATAATAGAGCTGAGGTGGAGAGAGGCGAGGGCTGACGGGTGAACCTGCAGCGGGCCGAAGGTGATGCTGCGATGAACAGGACAGAGAAGAGGAGAATAAACGATGAGGAACAGGCAGAAAGAGAGACTGAGAGAATCCTCAAGATCATACAGATCTCAACCTACACTAACCTACCTTCAGTAGAGTTACAATTCAGTTCATAAACGCCTCAATTCTACACACAAACCTGGTGAAGGTGTTGAGTCATTGTTACACCATGTATCAGGGATCTGCTGGATGTAATTACTCTTATAAATAAAATAGATAAATAAAAGTATTGCAAATAAAAAAGAAAAATCATGATATTCAAATAAATAAATAAAAATTAGTTAATTAAAAACAATTAAATTAAGTATTGTAAATAAAAACAAATAAATGCATGAATGAAAGAATAAAAAATTACTAAAAATAAATAAAAGTATTTTAAATTAAAAAAAAAATTAATGGCATGCAAATGAATAAATAAATAAATAACAAAAGCAAATAAAATATTGTAAATAAAATAAATGTATGATAATGCAAATAAATAAACAACTCAAATAAAAACAATTAAAAACTATCAAATTAAAATAAAGCATTCTGAATAAAAATGAATGAATGAATGAATGAATGAATGGAATTATTTATTTACAAAAAGTATTGTTAATAAAAATAGTTAAAGACACAACATACAAATAAATAAAAACAATTAAATTAAGCATGGTAAATAAAAATAAATAAATGCATGGATAAATATAAATTAAAATAAATCAAATAAAATGATTGTAAATAAAAGTAAATAAATGCACAAATAATTTGTATTATATATTATTTTACAGTTAAGCTGATTCTTTAGGACGAAAACCTGTGTTTAAAAATCTAAATTTTTACACTTTTTAATATCTATTTTTATTGAATTCTCATAATAATCAGCATTAACAGTGATGAGTGGACACAATCTCTACACTTTGTTTACGTCCTGGTTTAAATTCGATTTTAAATTCCAGATTTGTGGACTTTTGCTAATTATCAAACACAGGTTTGCATTAACGTAATCAAACCGTCTTAAGACAGACAGCAATAATAATTAAGGCCATAAACGCCTCAGTTTTCCACAGTGAGCATCGGTGTGATTGTGATTGTGAGTGTTGCTCAGTGTGTCAGCGATCTGTTGGTTGTAATTACTCTCGTGCAGCTCTTATTACCGTCTGCATCCGTGTTTATCTCGACACGCATCACACCCAAAACAGGAGCTTTCAGCGTGTTTCCGCGTGGCCTGTAATTTCTCCTGCTGATTACAGGCTAGTGAAGCGTTCAGAGCCGCATCGGGTCTCTCGTAGCGCATTGTTTTTGTCTGTGCGTGAGGCGTTTGCATGCGATGATCCAACACAGCTGTGAAACTGAGAATTAGTGTTTACTAAGACGAGAAGGACGGATTCACCGGAATATTACAGTAAACACATGAAGTCATTTTCTTACCTCTTACAATATTTCTCTCTTGTTTTCAAGTTACAGAACAAGACAACAATCCTCAAGTAAAAGGTTTTTTAAGGAATGTTTAGATATTTGTATTTGAATACAAATTCTTTTTTTTTTTTTTTTTGATACAGTGAATATTTCACAAATGTGCTTGATCTCAACTAATTATTTTTTCTTTTTTTTTTCTCAGAACCTCAGTGGTGGGAATTAGAAATCCACTTTCCAGTTTAAGTTTATGCAACTAAAATATATCCTCTGTGAATGGGTGCCGTCAGAATGAGAGTCCAAACAGCTGATAAAAACATCACAATAATCCACAAGTAATCCACAGCACTCCAGTCCATCAGTGAACATCTGGAGAAGACAAAAGATGAAACACATCCAGCATTAAGACGTTTTTAAACTCAAATACATAGAGTTCATAATCTATAATAAACACTTCCTCCAGTGAAAAAGTGTTCTTGTGTGAATCAGGAGAGAAAATCTGCACAGATCAAGCAGCGTTTTAAACAAGCTCTAAACAAATATGTGTCTGGATTTTTGATGTGAGAGACAACAGGAGATGCACTTTTTCACTGGAGGAAGTGTTATTATGGATTATAGACTCTATGTATTTGAGTTAAAAACGTCTTAATGCTGGATGTGTTTCATCTTTTGTCTTCTCCAGATGTTCACTGATGGACTGGAGTGCTGTGGATTACTTGTGGATTATTGTGATGCTTTTATCAGCTGTTTGGACTCTCATTCTGACGGCACCCATTCACTGCAGAGCATCCATTGCTGAGACACTGATGCAGTGCTACATTTCTACAAAATCTGTTCTGATTCAGTTCCTGTCAGGTTTGATTTGGTGCATGTAAATGATGACAGAACGATGATTTCCGTGTGGACTGCTCCTTTAAGTTTCTAAAGTTTTTTTAGGTTCAGTCCTTGAGATGCTGACCTGAAGCTGAATGTTTTCGTCTGTATAGTATAAGTGCTCGGGTTCAGCTGCAGGTTAGTCTGACCTTAAAACACTTTCAAACATGTTCGTGAGTTGACAGCCGAGGAAACGGACTTCCGCTCCACCTGCAGACGTGAGGCATGAAGCGGGCCGTCCGAGAGCTGGAGACCGAGCGGAGATGAAATCAGACAGAAGGAGCGGGTCTCAGAGCGTGAGACGGCGTGTGATTGAGATGCTGGACTGCAGGGCTCTCGCTCGCGCTGCTTAATGGATTCCAGCAAGCATTCCCCCATAAAAAAGACATCAACTACCGTCTCACAACATCTTTTCACAAAACAGCAGCATCACTACACATACACACACACACACACACACACACACACACACACACACACACACACACACACACACACACACACACAGAAACACACACACTCTCTCTCTCTCTCTCTCACACACACACACACACACACACAGGATCTGATCTATCTTTATTTGAGTGCTTTCTCGCTGGAGCTGTTGGAGGACGTGTGTGACGTCAGAGTTTAGTTCATTTGCTTGAAATGAGAAGTTCATGTGAACTCCAGCACTGTCTGAAATTAATATAAAAGCCATACAGAATAACATGTGGAAGTGAAACTCTACTGAAGACACAGTAGTTGAAGTAGTTGAAACTTGAAATGTATTATCTAAATACTTGAACTTGGACTTGAAAGAAAAAAAAAACATATAAAGGACTGTAGATTAAATCTTTTTGATAAAATAAAATAAAATAAAATAAAATAAAATAAAATAAAATAAAATAAATGATAAATCATATAAATTTTCAGAATATATACACACTATTAAATGCATCAATAAAATGAAAATAAAATAAAATAAAAAAAAAAATAAAAAAAAAATAAAACAAATAACAAAAATGTAAATTCAAATAAACAACTAAAATAAATTAAATAAACTAAAAACAAATAATTAAAACAAATAAAAAATAATTAAATGTCAAATAAACAATAAACCCATAAATTATTTATTTACCATTTTATTTGTAAGGTTATGCTGAACATTTTATTCATACAAATATATCAAAGAAAATCTAAATCCTTATCACTGTAAAATATTTCTACCTACTGTACTTCAAGTTCAGTAGCTGCCTTAAGTTTTTACATATAATCAAACTGGCCATACAAGTCTAGCTTAAATTACATTAAACTGACTTAAAAAAAAATTGTGTTTAATCTTGTGCAACTCAAAAAGTAAAGTGGAAATTCTTTCAGTGTTAAAGTAATTAAAAAATGACTTATTGATCATATCATTTTTAACTCTGTTGACCTCCTGGTTTAAATTAGAATCCAAATCCCAGATTCACAGACTTTTGCCGATTATCAAACTCGGGTTGAGATGAAGTAATCAAAGCAGCGAAAGACACACGCAGACAAATTAAAATAAATCCTGCAAAACCCCCCACACACAGATACAAAAAACTCTAAAAACAGATAAGAGCTGAAAACAGGCTGATTCTGACACACGTCACTCAAACGCTGTCCATCAATCACCAACATCCAAACACTTCAGTGCTTTAACACACACAGTAACTGAGGACAGCAAGAGACTGACCACTGAATCTCGATTTCATACAAACAAATGGTTCTTCAGTGGTTCCTCTCAGTTTCAGTGAAGAACTCTTTTCCTCTCGAGAACCTTTTGTAGCGTCTTGGGTTCTTTGGAGACTAAAACAGTTCTAGATGCTTCAGGTGAGTGTTTTGGTTTTTATGTGAACACTGATCTTCTAGCAGCGCAGTCTTGATTTTTACATGTTCTTGTGCTTCATGTTCATGTTTTGTGTTTGACTGAGGTTTGATGACTTGAACCTGAGTTTGATTACTGGCAAAAGTATGAGGTCAAAAATCTGGAATTTGGAATTTAATTTTAAACCAGGAAGTGGACAAAGTATAGTGATCGATCTAGATTGTTTATTATGGTTTATATATATAAATATATATATTACAAGTATAACTGTAAAATAAAATAAATATTTTATTTATTTGTTTGTATATTTACTTTTATTTACATTTCTTTATTTTTAATTAATTTGTTTATTTATGTATTTATTTATTTATTTATTTATTTATTTATTATTTTTACTTATTTTTAGTTATTTTAATTAATTAATTAAAATGTATTTTTTGTTTATTATTTATGATGCTGAAAGATCAGCACTTGTGTCAGGATGTACTGAAAACACACAAAATCGTGTTTGCATTGGTTGGTTAGTAATTTATCGTCATGCCAGTTATTTTCATGGCGAGAAACAAGCTAAAATAGTATAAAAGAGCAATAAAAAATAAATAAATGAATAAATCAGGTTTTTAAAGCTTTCCTTAGATAAAAACTCTCAAATGGATTCAGGGCTGACTGAATGTATTTGACAGTGTTTGCGGCGCAATAGAATTTCATAAGAGAACTTAAACCAGCACAATTCAATAAAACATGTTTAGAAGATTGTAAAATCAAGATTGCATTGATATAAGAGCTTGTGTTCATGTTTTAAAAACCAAAATACTCAACTTGTGGAACTGTTGTAATCTCTAGAGAACCATCTGAAGAACCCAATACACTGAAGCTCCACTGAAGAACTGTTTATTTGTATGAATATAGAGAAAAATAAAGCACAAACTGGTTCTGGCCTTCACTTATGCTCAATATAAAATACAGTGAACAGCACAGATTGGCTTCATTATTGAGTGATGTTTGCTCTCATTTATAATAATTACTCTAATTATGTGCATTTACTGTAATGTATATTGTGTGTAGATCTGATTTGCGATCCATATTTCATCTAATTCCCTGTATGTCTGTTTATTGTAATATTTACGATCAGCTGTCTATTGAGTAAAAACACAAACTGTAAACCGCTGACCCAATTGCAGGCATACAGTAATGATCGAACACACACACACACAAACACACACACACTGACAGTAGAAATGTTAATGTTAATGTGACCTACTCAGCATCGCTAATGCATTAATAACCAGGAGAGAAGCGTTAATGTGGCAAACACAGATGCGTGGCGACAGTAATGGAGAATTTAGCCTCTGGATATATTTTCATTTGGGTGGATGTCCGCACCTGTAACACAAGCTCAACGAGACGAGGACACACTGGGACACACGTTAAACCTGCTGCTTGCTCACAAACTTTATTCATTTCTGCATGCAGTCTGCCAGGAAAATGCTGTAGAAAAACTATTAGCAATATATTATACTGTTTACAAAGTTTTAATTATTTATATGTTTATCATTTAACACCAGATATTTTATTTTACTTTATTTTTGGTATGCACTAAGCACTTTTGTATTTTTATAACTTCTGAATAAAGACTTTATTTATTAATTAATGAATGTATTTATTGTAAGGACATTGTGTGCAGACTTTTGCACTTTTTTCACTATGGTTAGACTCAGATTAGTAGAAATTTAAAAATTATATAAAATACAATTTTCAATAAATAAACTACATATTAAGAATTTATTAACAATATTTTCTTTAAAAAAAAAGCAAAAGGACTCTTTCAGTTTTAATTAAATTTAAAATTTTAAAAAGTTCAGCTAAATGAGTTCATCTACTATTTCACTGCAGACTCAGAGTAGTAGAAATAAATAAATAAATAACAATAATGACTAAATAAATAAATGATAAAGAATAATTTTACAAAATTTTCCTTAAAATAATGTTAAAAAATAAATTTTATGAGCACTTTTAATTTAATATTTGATAGAAAATGTAAAATTATCATAAGACATAAAAAATCTCCATTAATGAAATGTAAATAAAATAAACTTTAAAAATAAATAAATAAAAATATATTATTTAACACCAAATCAGCTGCTACTATCATCAAAGAATAATAATAGTATAAAAAATAATATATATATATATATATATATATATATATTATATATAAATATATATATATATATATATATATATATATATATATTATATTTTAAAATATTTTTATTAATAATTATATTTAATAACTAAACTAATATAAGCAATTATATAAGCTCTTTGGGTTTGATTTTTTATATACAATTTTCAAAGAATTATTTTAAAATATGTCTGTTTTATATATAAAATTTATAAATTTTTATAAAATATTTTAAAAATAGTACATTTCGTCATCCATCTTAGAAAAATAAAATAGTATATATATATGTAGTGTATATATATATATATATATTATTTATTTATTTTTTAATGGCTGAGTGTTACATAGGCCTGTGAAATATGTGTGTTGGCGCAAAGACGTTCCCTCGCAAAGTTCTGTAAAACAAAGCTGCTGCTGATGTGTCATTACTGTGGGCAGGTTTATGCAGTCATGCTGCTTCTAAAAGACATCCAGCATCATCTCAGCAGATCAGAAGCACGACGGAGAGAAAACCTGAGCGCGAGAGAGAGCCGGTGGGACGGTAGGACGTGCAGACGCTCTCTGGACGATGTTGGCGAGATCCGTTCGCCCACCGGAGGTCAAGCTTCAAACGCCATCGCTGCCAAACTTCACTTCCCACGACTTCTGCGCTCCTTTCTGTTACTTAGCCACCAGAGCACACTGCTTTCACTTAGAACCTCCATTATTTCAATTATCTGGCAACCTTCTCTGCCGCTCATTAACACGCTGGCACGGAAAACTCTACGGCACACAAAAATAAACAGCGAGCTCGGCGACGCGCACCGCTTTCACACCTCCCGTCAAATCATGCAGAGAGGACGCCAACTCCACTGTTAGTTAATCGCACAGAACCGGGGAGCCGGAGCCGCACCGGCGGCCCTCGACGCGGGTCACGGAGACGCGCTAAACAACAGACTGCGTTCTCCCTTGATTGCGACCCGCGCTCCCCTCCGCATCCATCCATCCATCCATCCGAAACCTCCCCCTCACCTCGCGCTCATCATTAGAGGGAACGCGGACCCTTGGAGCATTAATTAGCGCTATTTTCTGGAGTGTCTGGACCTTCTTGCTCGCCGCCGCCTCTGAATGTTAACTCGCGTAAACACAATCCGCTGCATAACAAGTTGTTGTTTTTCTCAGTGGCCAAGTTTTTAATATGGTGATGGGAAATTACTCGAGCGCGGTTGCTCTCGCCGCCATCGCGTTGTTGAAGTCCCTCGTGCTTGTACTTACATCTGTTTTCCCTCTCTAACTCTCGGTTTGTATCCCTAAAATACTCCTCTGCTGTATCATTTGTCTTTGTACACACACCAGTGGATCGGCTCCAAACCCAGAGAGCACAGGCAGCATTTTAAAGCATCCTAAGCTTGCTGCTAGAATGAAGGCCTAGAGCTGATTGTGAATGAATTCTGATGCAGCATGGCATGCATCCTTCACAGAGAGGGCAGACCTTCCATGCACTTCCATGGTAAACAATCTGTTTTGCAATCAATATTTTTGTCTTGAATTTCAGTAAAAGCTCATAAAACTGCATGCATAATATTTATAAAAGATGGAGTTTAGCATGTCAGCTTGACCTTCTGGACAAATTCTGATGCAGCATCACATGCATCCTTCACAGAGAGGACAAAGCTTCCATCCACTGTGAAAAACCTATCCAAAAAATAAATAAATAAATAAATCAGTTTCACAATCAGTATTTTGTCTTGTTTTCCAGCAAAAGCTTGTAACACTGCATGCATAATAACTAAGAGTGTGTTTAGATGAAGTTTAGCACGTCAACTTACCAGATGTTTCTACTGAAAGACAAGAGTGTAGGATGCATCAAGCATTTTAAGGCATTTTAAGTTCACTCAAGGCAGAGCGATCATGAGGCCTGGAGCTGATTGTGGATGAATTCTGATGCAGTATCACATGCATCCTTCACAGAGAGTAAACCTTAAATGCATTGCAAAAAAAAAAAAAAAAACTTTTTTGCAATCAATATTTTTGTCTTATTTTCCAGTAAAAACTCATGAAACTGCATGCATAAGAACAATAACAGAGCGAACATGTGGCCTAGACCTGATTGTGAATGAATTCTGATCAAGTACATCTTTAACAGAGAGGACAAACCTTCAGTGCACTGTGAAAAAAATCCATGCACAACTGGCAAAAAAGTTCAGTAAAAATTCATAGAACTGCATGCATATTAAGGTGTTTTTTGTATGGAGTTTAGCATGTCAGCTTGACCTTCTGAACAAATTCTGATGCAGCATCACATGCATCCTTCACAGAGAAGACAATCTATCCAACCATGCATTTTGTAATCAATAATTGTGTCATTTTTCAGTAAAATAATAATTGTAAAATAGTTTTAAATGGACTTTAGCATGTCAGTTTCATTTCAGTTACATCTGAGAATTTGCCAGTAGAGTAAAACAAAAAAACATCAACAGTGAAGCTCTCTGAAAGCAAGTTGAAAATATCACAGTTTGAATCTGAAGTAAATGTATCCTATTTTAATTAGACAGTTTGGCACAAAATGATCGTTCTGTCATCACTTTACTCCCCCTCATGTCTTTCCAAACCTGTATGACTTTAGTTCTTCTGTGGAACATAAAAGATGGCATTTTGAAAAATGTTTCTCTGTTTTGTTTTGGTAAGTCAATGGGGTTCCCAAATCCCATGTTTTTCTTCTTTAAATGATGACAGAATGTTCATTTTTGTGTGTGTGTGTGTGTGTGTGTGAACTATCCCTTTCAGGATGTTTAGCTGTTTCTACTGGAAAACAAGACAAAAAACTTAAATAAATAAATAAATAAAATAATTGCGTAAAGATATTGCATGATGTATTTTAAGGCATCGCATGCATCCTTCCCAGAAAGGACAATCCTACAATGCACTGCAAAAATCCATTCATGCAAAAATAATTTTTGTAATCAATATTTTTTTTTCTTTTCCAGTAAAATAACAATAAAACATGAGATCATAAAACTGCATGCACAAACATTATTAAAGCAAAATGCATTGCCAATAGAGTAACACAACTACACATCATGATATAGCTATTCTCTGAAATTCAGTTTAAAGTCTCACGCAGTGCATCACGAGTAAACATATTGTTTTAAAGATGTTTAGATGTTTCTGCTGGGAAACAAAAAATACTGACTAAAAATGAATGCTGTAAAGATGGGGCAAAGCAAGAACAATGCATGGAAAATATCATGAGACAGGCTCACATCAAACTCTTCTGGAATCACATCATGTGTGTGAATCTGTGTACAGCATCTCAAATCACTCACTCATGAGGCTCTATTTCAGTTAGGATGCTGTCTGGTTAGTGAGCGAGAGAGTTCAGGTCACTCAGGTCTGGAACAGAGTCAATATCTGCCTCTCTCTCTCTCTCTCTCTCTCGCCAATTAGTCAATCTCTGTGTGTACGTGTGTCTGTGTGATTCATTAGCTTTTATCCTCTTTATTTGAACACATCTGTGTGTAATTAGTGTGTGTGTGTTTGTCCAGTGCTGTCAAACACAGTCACATCTCAAGGCCAATTACTGTGACATCACATTACACACACACACACACCAACCGTACAGCATGATAAAGAGTGTGTGTAAGACACTGAAATGTCACATGCATGTCAGAACTGTCTATACAGACTGATGCGATCTGATTGGTGCAGCAGGCGAGCACTGATCTCTGATTGGTCACTGGATTATCATTGTGACAGCACACAAACGCTCATGAAACCTCAAACATATTATAAACAAGTACACGAGAGCAGATGAATCAAAACTCAGACGTGAAGAAATTATTCCCTTTCAGATCATGAGTGTGAATCTGAACTGATCAAAACACGAATCTGGAATCTGAATTTCAGTAAAAGGAATTTACAGTTCAGTACTGCATTGTATTTTAAAGAAATTCAACACAGGTGATGCATTCTGGAAAATGTGGTTTTCTTGCACTCTAATCCACAAAACATATAATGCATACAAATGTGTATAGGTGGCACTTCAGACAACCTCTTAGCCACCATCTAGAACGCCCTAGCAACCACCCATGCATCCTAGCAACACCCTAGCAACCATGTTGCAACATCCTAGCATCCCCCTAGAAACCACCTAGAAACTGCCACCTAAACTACATACATATTTATATAATTGCCACTTCAAACAACCTCTTGGTAATGACCCAGAACACCCTAGCAACCACCTGAACTTCCCAGCAGCATGCTGCAACCTCTTAGCAACCACCCACATATCCCAGCATCACCCTAGAAACCACCTAAACTACACACACATATATAGGTTGCACTTCAAATGACCTCTTAGTGACCCACACTAGCAACCATTCTGGACTTCCAAGCAACCATGCTGCAACCTCCTAGCAACACCCTAGAAACCATAAAGAAAACCTTACCAACCATCTAGCAACCACCTGAACACCCTAGAAACCATCCTGCAACTGCAATGGAAACCACCTACCTACACCTTAGCAACCACCTGGCAACAGCCCAGAAGTCCCTAGAAACCATGCTGCAACTGCATAGAAACCACCTAGCAACACCCTAGCAACCACCCACTTAGGTTATCAACCTAAACCTAATCCTAAACCTATTTAAAAAAGATTTTAAAGACCTGTTTCCAAGAATTTTCAAACAAGACTGTCAAACCGACATTCAAAGTTTATCTGGACATTTTTCTTTGAACTTTGTTACATTCAAATTTGAGAAGTGTGATTCTGCATCCTGTTTGTTACAATTCAAATTCAGAAATTTCTCCAGATGTGTGAAGGAACCTCAATCGTTATCTGAAAGCAGCACAGCAACACAAGACGACACTGTGAGAGTCTAAAACTGTTTGCCAGTTGGTTTAGTGAACAGTTGGTTAGATAAATACATGTAGGCCGCATATGTTTCGCCTACATATTTTTCTGTCTCTAAAATAACAGAACAGCGTAACGTGAAAGAAGTATCCATATGAAATGCCTCCGTGTGTCATTAATTACTGATGGATGTGTTTTATTAGTGTTTGGCTGCAGGTGCTGCGGCTCCCATCGTCTCCAGAGCTCACAGATATTTAATTTCATTCTCCACTGGCGCAGAGAAAGATTCTGCTCTTCATCACCTCTTAACTGGCTCTATAACTGCTGGGGCCACTAAAACAGAAGCCCAGCGAGGGGCTGGCAGCAGAACTCAAACCACTGCCGCAAATAAAGCGCTGTTTATCTCCAGAGGCCAGCCGCTGCATTTCTTCAGTCCAGATAAGAGCCACGGCGGCCGTCACTCAACGCTGGGTGAAACAGCTCAAATGAAGTCGAGTCTCTGTATGACACTCTGCTGCAGAACCTCAGAGAGCTTCAGTAGAGGCCGCAAAACCAGATCTGAACCATCAGATGCTCAACCAGAGATATGAAGGTTTATCACTCAGACAATAATAAAATCTACCACTTTCTCCATGATTGCGGCTGTATAAACTTGATGTAAATGCATAAACATGTAACGGAGCAGGACATTTTCGATCATTTCCCTGATATTTATGAAGATTTTCCAGGACAGAGTTTAGCTATACAGCAGTTTAGTTATAGTCTCTGTAATGTTCACTGCTAGAGTTAAAGGGATAAAAATACAACAAAAAAATGATGACTTGTTGTGAAAAAAAAGATTTTTTAAAGAATGCTGGTAACCAAATGCATCCTAGCAACACTCTAGAAACCACCTAGAACACTTTAGCAACCACCCATGCATCCTAACAACACCCTAGAAACCACCTAGATCACCCTAGCAACCATGCTGTAACCTCCTAGCAACCACCCATGCAATCCTAACAACACCCTAGAAACCATCTAGATCACACCAGCAACCATGCTGTAACCTCCTAGCAACCACCCATGCATCCTAACAACACCCTAGAAACCACCTAGATCACCCTAGCAACCATGCTGTAAACTCCTAGCAACCACCCATGCATCCTTACAACACCCTAGAAACCACCTAGATCACCCTAGCAACCATGCTGTAACCTCCTAGCAACCACCCATGCAGCCTTACAACACCCTAGAAACCACCTAGGATCACCCTAGCAACCATGCTGCAACCTCCTAGCAACCACCCATGCATCCTAACTACACTCTAGAAACCACCTAGAAAAACCTTTGCAACCACCCATGCATCCTAACAACACCCTAGAAACCACCTAGATCACTCTAGCAACCATGCTGTAACCTCCTAGCAACCACCATGCATCCTAACAACACTCTAGAAACCACCAAGAACACTTTTGCAACCACCCATGCATCCTAACAACACCCTAGAAACCACCTAGATCACCCTAGCAACCATGCTGTAACCTCCTAGCAACCACCCATGCATCCTAACAACACCCTAGAAACCATCTAGATCACACCAGCAACCATGCTGTAACCTCCTGGCAACCACCCATGCATCCTAACAACACCCTAGAAACCACCTAGATCACCCTAGCAACCATGCTGTAACCTCCTAGCAACCACCCATGCATCCTAACAACACCCTAGAAACCATCTAGATCACCCTAGCAACCATGCTGTAAACTCCTAGCAACCACCCATGCATCCTTACAACACCCTAGAAACCACCTAGATCACCCTAGCAACCATGCTGTAACCTCCTAGCAACCACCCATGCAGCCTTACAACACCCTAGAAACCACCTAGGATCACCCTAGCAACCATGCTGTAACCTCCTGGCAACCACCCATGCATCCTAACTACACCCTAGCAAGCACCTAGAACAACCCAGCAACCATCCATAAGTTCCTAGCAACCACCTATGCATCCTAGAAACACCCTAGAAACTACCTAGAACACTCTAGCAACCACCCATGCATCCTAGCAACACCCTCGCAACCGCCAAGATCACCCTAGCAGCCATGCTGTAACCTCCTAGCAACCAACCATGCATCCTAGTGACAACCTAGCAACCACCTAGAATAACCCAGCAACCATCCATAACTTCCTAGCAACCACTTATGCATCCTAGAAACACCCTAGAAACTACCTAGAACACTCTAGCAACCACCCATGCATCCTAGCAACACCCTCGCAACCCGCCAAGATCACCCTAGCAAGCCATGCTGTAACCTCCTAGCAACCAACCATGCATCCTAGTGACAACCTAGCAACCACCTAGAATAACCCAGCAACCATCCAGAACTTCCTAGCAACATCCTCGCAACCATCTAGATCACCCTAGCAACGATGCTGTAACCTCCTAGCAATCAACCATGCATCCTAGCAACACCCTAGATACCACCTAGAACAACCTAGCAACCATCCATGCTTCCTAGCAACACCCTCTCAACCATCTAGATCACCCTAGCAACGATGCTGTAACCTCCTAGCAACCAACCATGCATCCTAGCAACACCCTAGATACCACCTAGAACATCCTAGCAACCATCCTGAACTGCCTAGAAACCATGCTGCCAACCAAACAGTTTTGACCACCAATTATCTATATTACACACAAAAAAAACACAAAAACATCTCAAAAAATCATATTATTTTTTGTCCTCCTTCTCATAAAACATTTTTGGAACAACATGGAAAAAGAGCAATTCTTATGTAAATTTAATTTAAAAAATATACTTAATAAAAATAAAATAAAATTAATAAAAACCGATACAGACATGTTAAAAAAAACTCATAAGAATGACAAGAACACACACAAAAAACGACAGATAATACAAAAATAAGTTTTAAAGAAAATAGAAAAATAAACAGAAAATAAAAAAGTATTAAAATTATTTTTGAAAAAATTGTTACTGAATCTCTCAATGATGCAAAAATAAAACTGCATTCCAGTTTGGAACACTGTAAATGAGTAAATGATGAGAGAATAACCATTTTTAGATTCATCTAATGACCTGATTAAGAGAATCAACCAACAGTTTCAGTTTCAGAATAAACCAACAGGTTTTCTTAACATTTCTGGTCTTCAAGCAGCACATTGCATGGACACCAGGACTTAGTCATTATTCTGTATTTGTACAGTTTATTTTAGTGCACACTATTCCTTTAAACATTCATCTCAGTGTGAGTTCATGCCTGCTCTTTAACAAATAACAACACAAACATAAAGCAAGCAGTCGGCGTATGTTGCACAGCTCGAACACGTGTTGTTGAGACGTGAGTAAGACCTGCTGTTGTTTTTGTCAGGGTGAAAGTCAGAGGCAGTCATTAGAGCGTCCTGTCCGCAGCTCACAGGTGGACAGACACACAGAGCGCAGCGTCATCTCTGAGTCTGTCCTCTGACAAACACCTACTGACACCTGTAACACGCGCCCACAACACGCCTACAGGTGCAGCTCCGTCACGTGAGCGCCTGTGAGCCAAGAACCTCCACCAGAAGACCAGAAACACACCACGCACAGGAATGCTCGACGAACACATGACACTTCAAACTGTGATGAAACAGAAGAAAGCACAGATCTTTTCTTCAGAATTGTGACATACCTGTACCTTCAAATGTAACAGAATATCCGAAAAGAACCGTCATACTTTTTATTTTTCAGGAGTCTTTGATGAACAGAAAGTTCGAAAGAACAGCATTTATTTGAGATTGAAATCTTTAGTAACATTATAAATGTCTTTACTGTCACTTTTGATCAATTTAATGCATAATTGAAGAATATAAAGGTTTCTGAAGATCATGTGACACTGAAGACTGGAGTAATGATGCTGAAAATTCAGCTGCGCATCACAGAAATAAATTACAGTTTAATAGATATTCACATAGAAACCATTTATTTTAAATTGGAATAATATTTCACTATTTTACTGTATTTTTGTCAAATAAATGCAGCTTTGCTGAGCAGAAGAGACTTCTCTCACAAACATTAAAAACATTAATTAGTCCAAATCATTCTATTATATATATATATATATATATATATATATATATATATACACAACAGTATACACTATAAAATACATACACACACATATTCTGTATATTATATGAAATATTTAAGATTAAACATCTTTGTATGATGCATGGTACAATATAGAATAAAAGATTTGTTATACTACTTCCATTTCATCACTACTCTAATACCCAGAGTGTGTGATTTTTGTGGTTCAGTTGTTCCTACATTTTTTGGTATATTTATAGAATACACTTTAGCTCAAAAGTTATTGATGAATCATGATTTTTTTTGGTGAAAGCGTTTGTGCGCAGATATCACGCTTAGTGCACAAGACCTGCTGTTCTAAAAACTTCAGTCTCAGTCTTTTAATGACTCTCTCATAATGGCTCTGCATGTTCAGTTTTAAGAACATCGAAAGGAAAATAAGACATACTTTTGGTTTTTAGCTGAACTTCTGACAGTTTGAAGCATTTTTCTCTCTCTCTCTTTCTCCTCAAGCCTGTTTGATGGGTTCCCAGTCGGGGCGAGCGGCAGTAATCAGCCGCGGATGGACTTTGAGTGACGCCTCAAACTTACGAGCGAGTCTTCTGCTGAATTAAAGCAGCAGTAAGTGTCAGTCAGACGGGCCGCGGCTCTAGGGCCCTGCGGCACTGAACGCCATCAATCATCAGAAGACCTGAATGTGTGTTATAGTTATGGCACGTCCAGGAATTACCCAGAGTTAATCAATGATAGCTGGAGACGAGAGATGCTTATAAATCACACGCATGCTAAAGAGCTGGAGTCTCCTCTGAACGTGTGCGGTTAGTGCTTCACACGACGGGTTATGAGATCTGACTCACACACACACACACACACACACACAGGAGAAATCACTCATAAAACACAGATAATCATGGCAGCACCCCAGCAAACAGGAAACATTCTGGAAACATTATGAGCAAACACTCCTCCAGTAATGATAATTGTCTAAAGTATGTTATCAAAACATTAGCACAAAAACTATTTATTTATCATAATGTTTTTCTGAAACATTTTAGTTGGACGTTCATCTAACGTTTTTTCAGCATTACTACTTACTACTCAATTCAGATGGTTCAGAGAAAACCCATAATGTCTGTAAAATTATAAAATTGAACATCGAACCCTTGGTGTTTTCTCTAACGTTCACATAAACAAGAATAAACATTTTTAAAACATTTTTTAAAAAACTGGACAATTTGAACGTTCTGAGAAGTAACATTTTTATTTTAAATTGACCTTTTGAACATTCTGAGAAGTAGCATTTTCGTAACTTGATGGTAACGTTCACACAATCAAGAATTAACATTTTTAAAACAATTTTAAAAACGGGACGTTTCGAAAGCTCTGAGAAGTAACGTTTTCATAAGTTAATGGGAGTGTTCTCAGAACAGACTTTTATTAGCTGGGAACATGGGATTCTTTGAAGTACGTGTAATTACTATAGTATTTGAATATGGTAATTCAGTATGGTATGATCATGTGATATCTTGTTGCTACTATAATCAGGACCGGGTTGGTCCAAAGCTGTTACTTGGCAACCATAAACAAATACTGAAGAATGTTGATGAGACTAATGAATATTACTGAACCAATTGTTTTTATTAATATTAATCAATACTTAAATATAACTATTAGGATTTTAATAAAGCCATAAGACACCCAAGGACATATGTCCACAGTCAAAACACAAAGCAGAGTAAAAACAGTCTTATTGCTTTAAATCTTTGATGCTTAATTCTTCAGAACTTTCTACTGGTACGTTCACTGAGAGCTCTAGAGAGCTGATCAATCACTGCTGATTCACTCCTGCACGCGTCCGATCAGAGCCATCGATGAAGATCAGGCTTGATGAAGAGCAGCACAGCTGTGATGTAAATCAGACCTGATGTACATATGCATACAGTACATACAGTCACTGAGTGAGCCATGCTGCCTCCTACAGGCCACCGGAGGAACTGACACACAAATACAATGGACCTCCACGCACAGTCACATTACTCCAGCAGCATATGCATGGAAACCGAAGTTTCGAAGGTTATAAACTGATATGCAATCACTTGCTGTGATGTTTGGGTTCAAACAGAGTTTTAATTTCAAAAGCACAACCAATATATTAAAAAATGACATCACACTCATCCGCGCAAAAATGTCAATATTAATATTAAATCTCATGCAGAAGTAATGCAATTTCCTTGAATAACAACTAGTCATTACTTCATATAGATAGCAATGGGAAAAAAATAAAAACCTACTCAAAGTGGCACACATTACGCATTCACACATATCGATTTAAACCTCACTAATGTCTCCGTTATACACACAGGAAAATCTATTGTTCAGACAGCTAAAACGACCCCTTTTAAGCTCCGTTTTACGTCCCTTCGGGCTACAAGAGAATCAAATCGGAGTTACATTGGAACTGATGGGCTTGTGTTGCATCCAAAATATGTCCAACGGGCTCTGAATCTTTAAACAGACTATTTGCCATCATAACAAGCAAACACAATTAGAGCTTATTTAAGGACTGAACAGCACGAGGATGCACGACATTTCAATGAACTAGAAGCAAATGCAATGCACACGTTTCCGATCTACGACTTCTGCACGTGCATATCAGCATTTTGAGGTGTGATTGACAGGTGCCGCCTCAGAATACACGCCAGAGAAATCTACACAATGCACAAATGTTCTGAAGCTTATAAAAACTTCAGTGAAGCCGCGCAATGTCTGTGGTTTGCTCGAGAGAGACACCTTACAGCCATTAATAAATCAATCCAACGAACTAATGTGTTTCATTATACAGAAATCCATAAAGAGTAAAGCATATGAGGTCACATTCCCTCACACTCTCTTGAATGATTCGCCAAAACATATTTCTCTAGAATATTAAAGTTTCTGCGTTTGGGTTTCCAGAGAACTACTGTATGAGGAATCATCTGAAGAGCGCAGGCAGACAGATCTGGACACAAACAGGTGCTTTTCTCTGAAGTCCGTTCATAAGATCCAAACACCTCTCAATGTTTCTAAATCAGAACACGGAACCCGTCATTACCGGCCTGTCATCAGCGTTCCTCCGCTGCCCATCAAACTTTACGCGAGACCCCGTAACAAGCGCAGAATCACGCGACGCTCGCGCGCGCGGCATGCCGGACCGAGACGCGCAAAGTCGGCAACGCCAAGTTTAAGGGAGACCTCGCGATGCCCGAAGCCCAACTCCTGCCAGATTCGAATCCGAGGGAAACCAGCACGAGCGCTTACCTTTGAACACCTGCGCTCGCGCGGACACAAGGACGCCGATCGCGGTGAAGAGGCACGCGAAAAGTTTGTCCATCCTGGCGGTGTCGGTTCCGTGAAGCCCGGACTGGCCGCGGGCCGAACTCTGAGCAGCTGCGTCTTTTTTGGGGGAGGCTGTCGGTCGGTTTCAGGCTCTCGTGGAAGTGTTCCTCCGGATCTCCCGGAGCCGCGGCGGGCGTGAGTGAGTGTGAGGTGTAGATTACCGGGCGGGCGGGAGGATGTGTTCTCCGGTAGAGGGTGTGCGGGAGCTTTGACTGCTCCTCTGGTGTCGTGCTTCATCTCCTCCCACTGAGAGAGACATACAGCTGGACCCTCGAGCCCGCGATCATTCACAGCCAGAATCACTGCTGAGACTCACAACTTTACACAACTTCAGTTCATCTGCTGTTTCAAAGCATCTATCTATCTATCTATCTATCTATCTATCTATCTATCTATCTATCTATCTATCTATCTATCTATCTATCTATCTATCTATCTATCTTTCACTCTGTTTATATATCTATCTATCTATATATATATCACTCTATATATCTGCCTGTCTATCTATCTGTCTGTCTATCTATCGCTGTTTATATATCTGTCTATCTACCTATCTATCTATCTATAGATATATATCACTCTATATATCTGTCAGTCTATCTATCTATCTATCTGTCAGTCTATCTATCTATCTATCTATCTATCTATCTATCTATCTATCTATCGCTCTGTTTATCTATCTATCTATCTATCTATCTATCTATCTATCTATCTATATTAGGGGTGGAACGATACATGTATTCGTACCGAACCATCACGGTACGGACATCTCGGTTCGGTGCAGGAGACCTTACAACGAATACAAGCAATGCACCCTCAATCCAGAAGGGGGCGCCCACAGCAATGCAGCACTGTTTGATAACCGGCCGCCAGCAGAAGAACAGCGAATGCCGTGAGTTGCGCACTTGAAAACAAAGCCCACTAGACAGTGATCATGTGCTGACTCTCACAGACTGACAATGGAGTATACTTTAAAGGCTTGTGCACTTAAATGTTTGCGAAATGGAGCTTTGTGCTCATGTATCCTACCGCTCTCTTTCGGCACAAATCCAAATATTTCATAATATTTACATATTTGTGATGTAACATATGAATACTAAACTATTATTTATTAAATTAAATGTATGCATTTAGCAGACGCTTTTATCCAAAGCGACTTACAGTGCATTCATGCTATCAATTTTTACCTATCATGTGTTCCCGGGGAATCGAACCCCCAACCTTGCGCTTCGTAACACAATGCTCTACCACTTGAGCTACAGGAGCACTTTATTTTTTATGTAAACTGTATTTTATTTTGATAAAGTACCAACTTTGCTGTCAAATTAGCAATGCTGGAACTGATAGGTTTTGTGTGTGTGTGTGTGTGTGTGTGTGTGTGTGTGTGTGCGTGCGTGCGTGCGTGCGTACGTGCGCGCGCCGGCGCAATCACTTCAGCTGTTTCCTTATACCAGCAGAATCAACTTAAACACTTATTGTCTTATTAATACTGCATCACTGTACAAAGTTCTGCATTTATTTGTGTACACTCACAATGAAAACAAAACTTTGTGCTTTTGTAAAATAAAGAAAACAAATAGGATGTCCCTTCTGCCATTTGTGTTTCCTTTCTGTGACCAATTTAAGCGTGTCACAAAAATGAACTGAAACTCAGTGTATATAGGCTACGTTACATGTCGCACTGGATTTTCCCCTTGTTTATCTGTAAACTAAATCAAATATATTTCAAGAATTTATTCCTTGTAAGCATATATGTACTGCAGATTATATATATATATATATATATATATATATATATATATATATTATATATATATATATATATATAATATAACATAATGTAATAATATTCAATATTTTCACATCTAGGTGGAAACATTTTTTAATTTGTACCACTGTCTAATCAAAATAAATGAAAAGAAACCGAGCATAGTATCTAATCTTGACGCAGTCATTCTGTAAGGTCCTCATTTTAGCAATTCAATTATAAGAACATGATGTTTTAATATGTTTGCCTGCTCTTCTCTGGCTGAGTATGGTGTGGATGCATGTTTCTCAGATTAGTATGAGTCGTATAACTAATCATTAGCCTGAACCTTAACACGGTGAGCATAAGCATGCTGTGTACATGCGTTCATGCTGAGCTCCAGAGCAGAACTCTCCGGTAATTAGTCAAGTCGTGTTAAACACTCTGTTTCCAGACAGATGAGGGTCTGAAGGATCCGGCACACAAACACAGAGCTGGACTGAAATCAAACACGAACAATGTCGCTCTATAAGTGAATCATATTTTAAGAAACAATAGAGATATGGGAAAGATTAAAAAAAGAAAAAGAAATGATGGGATTTAACTGCCATAAAACAAGCCAATAAAAACTAGCAACACAAAAGAGTCAAAAACAGCAAACTAATGTGCAATCATAAAGCCTGTTCAAGCCTCAAATATGCTATGACTGATATAGGAAATAAAAATGCAATCTTCTTTCGGATCCAGCAGCGAGCGTAATGGCATTTTCTTTTATGAGATTAAGCTACAATAATCCTGAGACGTTATTAAGATAATACTCCCGAGTTACCGTGACGGGATCAGCGCGATCGGAGCACTTTCATGTAAAATTGACAAACAAGCGCCACTCAAAGCCGTTTAACACATTTATTCTGTTGCATCAGCGTTCAGCAAAACAACACAACAAAGAAAAGGGAAACTATTTACAAAACTGGCAGAAAGCATGAGTTGGAAGCTTGTGATTGGCAGCTTTCCCGCTCGCTTGACGAGGCGTCATAACGGCGAATAATTTGTAAGGCCTCCCGCGGACTCCTGCGGAGAAACACAAAATGTCACGCATTCGTCACTGACATAGTAACTGCTGCGCGTGAAGCTGTTCCAGAGACACGATCAGAAAGTTTATTTAGCATGCAACAGACAAGCCATGGAACAATTTCCTAAAATGCATTAAAAGTGCATGCACATCTGTGTACACGCCATGCATTAACGTGATTGAATGCTTCAGATGTGTCCTGCTAATTAGCTTACTGTTTCACTGACCTTCCTCAGAGATCTCAGCATCATTGCTTGATTAGCGGCCATGTTTAATATTTTGTGTTATCATGTCTCACTGATTAAATATGTCAGCCTGACCTTGCTGTGATGGAGCCCTTGAGTGCAATATTAGCTAAACGCACAGACAGCGCAAGGTGAGGCTCGCGCTAAAGGACAGGACGCCCCGCGCGAGACTGCTGTGATTTAAAACTGAAGAACTGAACTATCATAAGAAACTCAAGTGAACTGAAAACAGGCTTGTTTGGTGTATTTTTGAGGTTGCACCCATAGAGGGAGCTGCTGTTCCTCAAACACACATGCATCAGTCAGAATTAGATTTCTGATCAGTTTTATTGGCAAGGTGAAATTACTTTAGTGATTTGCCACGTTATATTTAAATGTCTTGTGTAGTTTTATACTGCAAAAATAATTTTAATTTCAAAGTGCATTAATATAAAATAGTACCAAAAAAAAAAGTTATTTGGACATGCAAGTCACACTTAAAAATATCTTCATCGTTTTTAATTAAACAACAAACAAAGAAAGTGTCATTTATTTCAAAGAACATTATATCATTTAATTATATAATTATTTAATTATTTAATTTATTTAATTTTATTTAATTTTATTTTACTTTTCTTTATTTTAAGGTTAGTATGCAATGCCACTATTGTTCCTTATAATAATAACTAGTTTTTGCTGTAGACCAATAAAAGAAAAAATACCAATAAAAAAGAGCACACAGTTTATTACAAACAGTAATGCAATGATATTCAGACATTTATCATTTTCCTCCATGATGCTATAATTAACATATTGCACATATTTATTTATTTATTTATTGTCTTTTTTATTTTATTTTATTTTTATGGTTTGTATGCAACACCACTGTTGTTTTTATTTGCTGTAGAGTTAATTGCTGTTAAAGTAAAAATAAAAAAATAAAATAGTAATGCAATGACTTTCAGGCATTTTTTTTATTTTCCTTCATATTGCTATAATAAACATATTGCACATATTTTTATTTTAATATATTTTATTTTATATTATTTTATATTTTATTTTAGTTGCTTTTACTTAATTGTTAAAATGCCAATATAACAAAGAGAACAGTAATGCTTTTAAATGCAGCATTATAATAAATGCAGCAATGTATTTATTTATTAATGTATATTTATTTATTTATTTATTTATTTATTTTTATTTTATTTTATTTATTATTTATTTATTATTTATTTATTATTTATTTATTTTTATTTATTATTTATTTATTTTTATTTAATTAATTAATTATTTATTGGCTGGTCTTTTCTCTCTTTTTATTTTATTTTATTGTATATATGTTTTGTATCCAGTGCCATTATTGTTCTTAATTGCTGTTAAAATACCAAACAGTAATGCAGTGACATTCAGACATTTTGAAGTGTAATTAAAGTGATAATAAAAGTAATTTCCAGGCTCAAAGTAAATGTGTTTATCTTCATCAGAAGTTTGTCAGCTGAAGTTTTGTTAGTTGCTGTTTTAATCACAATCATTGAGCGCTGGACTGGAATGTTTATAGTTTAATTAAAGCGGTCTGACTGTTGAAAGGCCTCTAGAGACGAGTCAAATGCAGTCACTGTGTGCTTGTAATAACTGTGGCTCAGTCCAGATTATATTTACTGCGGTGTCTGTCAATAATAACCTGTGATAAATCACACATAACAGCTGCGTGTCAGATGTGGCTCTGGATGTTTGAGGCGTTTCTGCATCTGTCTGATAGTGTCTGAACCACAGCTGAATGCTTCTGTTGTTTTGAAAGGTTTTATATATATATAGAAGGTTATGTTTACAGTGTGTTTTGTTAATAATGCGTTTAGAAATGGAAGCATCTCTGTGTTTGTGTGTGTAAATCCACATACTGAGATGACAGGCTGGGTTCCAGTTAAAATACGACTGTCTAAAACTTTCTTTCATTGTTTCTGCATGAAACCATGCTGTGATTGTGATTCCTGAATAAATACATTTATGCATCTGTGAATGCAGATTTCTATGTTTTGATGCCATCTTAGTTTTGATGCATATCGGTCCAACCGGTCGACCGATGATGCCATCTCAACTACCCTCCACTCAGCACTCACACATCTAGAGAAAAAAGACTCATACGTCAGAATGCTGTTCATAGACTTCAGTTCAGCATTCAACACAATCATCACTCAACAGTTCATTCACAAACTGGTCGAGCTGGGGCTCAACACTTCGCTGTGCAACTGGCTGTTGGACTTTCTGACTGAAAGACCTCAGGCAGTACGTGTCGGCAGCAACACATCCAGCACCATCACACTGAACACTGGGGCCCCCCAAGGATGTGTGCTGAGCCCCCTCCTCTTCACTCTGCTGACCCACGACTGCACACCGTCACACAACTCCAACCTCTTTATTAACTTTGCTGATGACATGACTGTGGTGCGTCTCATTAGCAACAGAGATGAGACAAACTACAGGAGCGAGGTGAGCCGCCTGGCCGGGTGGTGCAGTGACAACAATCTCTCTCTGAACGTGGAGAAGACGAAGGAGATTGTTGTTGACTTCAGGAGAGCGCACACTCAGCATGTTCCTCTGACCATCAACGGTGCGACTGTGGAGAGAGTGAGCAGCACCAAGTTCCTGGGTGTGCACATCACAGAGGACCTCTCCTGGACCGACAACACTGCAGCACTGGCCAAGAAATCACAACAGCGTCTCTACTTCCTCCGCAAACTGAGGAGAGCCAGAGCCCCACCCCCCATCATGTACACCTTCTACAGAGGCACCATCGAGAGCATTCTGACCAGCTGCATCACTGTGTGGTATGGCGCCTGCAACGCGTCCTGCCGGAAGACTCTGCAACGCATAGTGAGAGCAGCTGAGAAGATCATTGGTGTCTCCCTCCCCTCCCTCCAGGACATTTATGGAACCCGTCTCACTCGCAAAGCCCTCTGCATTGCAGGTGATCCCACTCACCCGTCACACAGCTTCTTCAGTCTGCTGCCATCAGGGAGGAGACTGCGGAGTCTCCAGGCCAGGACCAGCAGACTGAAGGACAGCTTCATCCATCAGGCTGTCAGGAAGCTGAACTCGCTCCCCGAACTTGCCCCCCCGTCCCTCTTCTGCCTCAGGCACCACTGAACTATGAAACCACCCCCCCCCCCCCCCCAGGTCCCACATCCCCAGGTCCTTCCACCCCCATGTCACTTTGACAAACAATGACATGCACAAGTCACTTTGTGCAGCAGTGGTCTGCTCACTACCTCATTCACTCATTCACCATGGAACTGACATCATTCTACCACCTCATCAGTCAGTTTAATAATATAACTGCTCTTGAGCCCTTTGTCACTTTGTCACTTTTAATCAGACTGAATAAGCTATTTTTTTTATGCACTAAAAATATTTTTATCTGCACTGTTTGTTCACTGGTTTGCACTCTATCTGCAATGTGCCTTGCGCTGCTTTTTATTTAACCTTATTTTTATTTTATTTTTTTTTCTATTATGTCTTTTTTTACATTCCCTTATTGTATAGTTTTATCTTAATATTTTTATATTTGATCTAGATTTTTAGGCTCTACTGTTCGTGTTATCTGTATGCACCGGGGGTCTGAGAGTAACGCAATTTCGATTCTCTGTATGTATGTACTGTACATGTGGAAGAATTGACAATAAAGCAGACTTGACTTGACTTGACTTGAAATATTCTCATTTTAATGTATTTCCAAAACCCGCATTGACTTTCAATGCAGTTCTGAGACGACTGAGAGAAGTGACGTACGAGCAAAAATTGGATGTTGGAAGCGAAATAAAGCTGCTGTATTTGTGGATACAGATGTTTTAACTTGTTATAGAGGATACAGAAATACAAAGAAAATATATAAACATTCTTAAATTAAGATACATTTCCAAAATGACTTACGGACGTCTTATTTCCTAAAAAAATGTATCAAAATTAGGTGAGTTTTGGATTAAAACAGTATTATTTTAGTATCATTGAGATACTATTATTTTAATATTTTGGGAAAAATATATATAATTTCTGTTTCTTGCAAATTTTAGTTAACTTATTTTATTTCAATTAGTTCTACTTGATCTACTAAATTGCTACATATAATTATATGTTTATATTTTATTTAGATATTTTATTTCAGCTAGTTGCCAACTTTTCTTATTTTAGTTTAACTTGATAAGTTAAATTAATTTATTTACTTATTTATTTATTTATTTTTATTTTATTTTACTTTATTGTTTTTTATTTATTTATTTATTTATTTTATATATATTTGGTCTTATTTTTATCTGAGAAGAAAAATAATATTGTTTTCCCTTTGAATTAGGTTAGTTTAACTTGATGTTCATTTTTAAGTTAATTTTATTTATTTACTTATTTATTTTTATTTTATTTTATTTGTATTTATTTTTATTTATTTTATTTTTATTTTATTTATTTATTTATTTATTGTGGATGGTCTTATTTTTATCTGAGAAAAAAAACAATCTTGTTTTCCCTTTGAATTAATTTTATTTTTCTAACTCCACTGACAGATATTTTTCCTGTTTTAAGCATAAATTCACTTGATTTGAGCAATTTTTTTTTTTCAGAAAACAAGACTTAATCCCTCAAATCATTGTGAATCTCAAGTAAATGTATCTTGATTTGATAATATGTAGATATTTGTTCTGCAAAACAGAGGAAGAACCTCATTTTATCATCTGTTTCTCATGAGATCCTGTAGTTCAGTGACTGAAAGGACTGTGATTTCTCTGTGTGTTTGTGTGTTGATTGTGTCTGTGGCTTGTTTATAATGTGTTTGTGACAGACGAGGTCAGTCCTTCATGGACACACAGCAGCTTAAAGACGACAGAAATAACTTGAGCTGCCGCAGCTGATCTTCTGCGTGCGTTTGAAGCTGATTGAGACCTTATCATAACCTGCCCGAATCAAGAGCGCATATTAAAGTCACAATAAAAAGCAAGGCTGTAACTCACGATTGTCTTTTTTATGGTCTCGACTCACGGCAGTAAATGTGAAGATCTTATAAATCCCGAGAAGAACATTTTATTGCTCTTTCATAGCTCCAGAAACACATTTCCCAGTAATATCTCATTAAAATATCAACTGTGTCTCAGATTTCCCCCTTTAGAAATATAAAATAGATTGTCAACATTTAAGAATATTTTTGCAGTTTATGTGAATAAAATCACCTTACATTTTATCACAACTTCACTTCATGCTTTGCATGAGATGGAACTGAGCGAGAAAAGAAATTAAGAATTATTAAATTAATTTAAGTGTCATTAAAACAATCCAACCAATTTGTTCAAAAATGGCTTCAAATGATTAAATATTTGCATGTAAAAGCTTTAAAGTGTTTACAATCAGTCATCTTCACAGAAAAAAAAAAGAGAAAAAGTCTGGGATAGAAATTAATTTAATTTCACAGTTTTAATTTTGTTTCTCTCTAGAGGAAACTATTAAAATATTAGGAGATTTAATTAGTGATTTGTCTTTGCAATGGAAGTAAGTCAGTTTACTTTCATTATATAATTCACTTTTTATTTAGATGTTTTTCCTCATCCGTCAGTAACTCATTTGATGTCAGATAATTGGCAGTCGCTCCAAGAAAAGCATTTATTTTAGAATAACTCAACATATAAAATATAAAGTTTAGTTTTAGATTCAAAATATCAACTTGCAAAACCCCATTAATGTGTCTTGTACATATATTATTATTATTTTATGTAATTTGCAATTATATAATTTTTTTATGTGAACACAATACTTTATTGCAATTTTTCACTCAGTATTTTTGTCTTGTTTTCCAGTAAAAATATTTAAATATTCTTAAATCAAGATACATTTACTTGAGAAATAAAGTAAAATAATATATTAAGCATTGTTTTCTGAATTTTTTTTTTAAATTAAGCAAATTAAAACAAGAAAAAAAATATGTGGTATTTAAAATAATCTTGTTTTCCCTTAGAATTCAGAGGCAGATTTTTACTTTCTTATTTTAAGAATAAACTCAGATGATTTTGAAACCTTTTTCAGAAAACAGATGCTTCATACTGAGTAGGATTTACTTTGAAACAATTTTGACTGGCACTGAATTAAATTTTGAAGTAGATTACTAATTTTGTTGTGAGATTTCTTTTTTTAGTTTTTATGTTTTATATCTATGTTGTATTATGCATTTTTATGTATTACTTTTAATTCAGTTCAGGTTTCTGCAGTGTGATTTTAGTATCATTGAGATACTGTTACAGTTTTTGTATTTTGGTATTTTTAAAGTCAATTTTTTATGTCTATATGGTAATTATTAATTAATTTATTTATTTAGTTCTAGTTATTTTAGTACTTCTGTTTACTGAATGAAAATGTGAAATGTTGCCCATAAATTTTTTTCTTACGCTTATGCTGATAGAGATGCTCAATGTAGAACTCAGCCACAGACACATACACCTCAATCTAAACTAGAACCCGTGTGTGTGTGTGTGTGTGTGTGTGTGTGTGTGTGTGTGTGTGTGTGTGTGTGTGTGTGTGTGTGTGTGTGAACAGGGTGAAGTGTGTTTAAAAGACATAAATCACTGTAAACGGAAACAGGAACAACATGATAAATGAACCAGCCCTGACCCACAAGAGAGAAACCTATCCAGGTTATCCAGCACACGACGAGAGACAGCAGCAGTAATGATGAGAGAGAGAGAGAGAGAGAGAGAGACAGACAGAGAGAGAGAGAGAGAGAGAGGCTAGTGGTGTAGGGCTTGTGGTTTGTTTCTAAACCTGGTCTGTATTTTGCTGATCCAGCAGAACTGAATATAAACCAATTGTGTTTCTGACACATTCAGACTGCCTGATGGAGCACCAGTGAACTACACACACACACACACTCACTCATTAACACACACACACACACACACACTGTCCTAAACTGTCTGTCACACACACACACACACACACTCGTTAACACACACATACACACACACACTCATTAACACACACACACACACACACACACTCGTTAACACACACACACACACACACACACACACACACACACACACACATAATCATTAAGACACACACACTCATTAACACACACATACACACACACACACACACACTCATTAACACACACACACACACACACACACACACACACACACACACACACACTCATTAACACACACACACACACACACACAATAATTAACACACACACACACACACACACACACACACACACACACACTCATTACACTCACACACACACACACACACACACACACAATAATTAACACACACACACACACACACACACACACACACCTCCATTGCTATCTTTGTGAGGACACACAATCTCTAGCTCCTTACCCTAAACCTACCCATCAGAACTAAGTGCCTCACCCAAACCCTTACCCTAACCCTACCCTTTACCCAATTATAACCTGACCCCTAAAACCAAGTCTTGACCCTCAAACAGGCCTTTAAAGTGATCTCAGAAAGTGAGGACCGGCCAAAATGACCTCACTTTACAAGATTGTCCTCACTCTGATGGTCTAAAACTCAAAGCAGCCCTCACAAAGAAAGTTGTACAAATGCACACACATACACACTTGTTTATTAACACACACACACACACACACACACACACACACACACACACACATACACTCAGGCATTGAAGTGAAATTTAAATCACCGTCATCATATTTGATCTACATACTTTTGTGAAATATTGCGCATTTGTAACACCGGTTTCACAGTTTTGGTTGAGTGAGATTTCACAGTGTGTGTGTGTACATGGGTGTGTGTGTGTGTGTGTGTGTGTGTGTGTGTGTGTACATGGGTGTGTGTGAGTGTGTGTGTGTGTGTGTGTGTGTGTGTGTGTGTGTGTGTGTGTGTGTGTGTGCATTGGTGTGTGTGATACAACCTCACGATTCTGCTGCGTAAAACTCACAGTTTGTGGGCAAGAGTGAGTCTGAGTGTGGACAAAATTATTTATTATATATTTATATACTAATTATTAATGATATATATTTATATATAAATCGTATTTATTTTTAAATATTTTATATCATATACAGTATACTATATTATATTTTATATATGTATATTTAAAATAAATAATGTTTGTATAAACTTATTTATATTTATATAAGTTTATATAAGTATATATATCATCTCTTCCATCTTTATTTGACCCTATAACTTTTTCCCTCACTATTCTAATTCTATTAAAAAAAAAAAAAATGTAACTACCTTTCTAATCTTTTTGTATCCTATCTATTTTTCTTTTCATTTATTATACAATTATAAAAAAGACCTCTATCACTAGCTTGCTCTATTCTTTTTCTATTCTATCTGTTTTCTTTTTATTTATTATATTATTTAAAAGCCCTTGCCACGTGTACTGTGTTTAGGCTAACTGAGACTTGTTATAGCACTTATATATCATTGCTCTTTTGTTGTTTTTGATTGCTTCCATTGTCCTCATTTGTAAGTCGCTTTGGATAAAAGCGTCTGCTAAATGACTAAATGTAAATGTAATGTAAATGTAAATATATATATGTAAAGCACAAAAGAAATTGTGGTTTAATTTTTAATTATAGAATTATTATGTATTTAATTTAATTTATTTTTTTAAGGTTTTGTAGATATGCTTTTGAGGTTTGGTTTAGGCTACTAAACTAAATAATACTTAGCTTTTAAACATAAGCTTTATATAATGAGGGTTTTATATATTAGCTTTATATAAAATCAATAAAATCAAAAAATAAGGTATGTCTCCATTTAGTAGGAATATTTGAGTACTAAACTACTTTTTTTAGTTTCTTAGTAAATGTGAGCAGTTATTGCCTGCGCAAACTCATCGTTATGATGCCAGAGTGATGCAGATGGTTGCCAGGGTGTCGCCAAGGTGTGACGGATGGTTGCTAT
Source organism: Cyprinus carpio (assembly GCF_018340385.1). Taxonomy (NCBI): domain Eukaryota; kingdom Metazoa; phylum Chordata; class Actinopteri; order Cypriniformes; family Cyprinidae; genus Cyprinus; species Cyprinus carpio. Next base: position 27,767,281 of record NC_056573.1, on the reverse strand, counting down.
GGCACTGTTTTGTGCTTGCTAGGGTCTTGAGGGTGATTTTTAGGCATTTTCTTCCTGTCTCCTGGACTGTGGATTTGTCTCAGTTCTGTGGGTTTGTTATCCAGCGGGTGAAAATGTAAGTCTGATGATTTAGTGCTAGTATAGTTAGCAGTGATGCAGGTGCTGGTTTGGTCTGATGCCCGGCTCGAGCCGCTGGCGCTGCTGGAACACGTGAAGGCCAATAACAGAGCCGCGAGACACAGAGAGTCTGGCACACGCGCTCATTCCCACCGCAGGACTGAGGAGCTGCTGCCAGACGCTGGTGGGCTCAGGAATAATGCATCATGGGATACGAGGTTTGAACATCGCTCAGTGCCCAGGGGCTGCAGGAGCTGGAGGAGGTGTTCACATAAATCAAAATCAACTACAGTCATTGACTACTGAATAAATACTGCAGCAGCATCACAATCCATGCGCTTACATGCCATATTATGCTGCCCGAACTCCTGTTACCACAAGCTTAAATAAATGCATGGTTTCTAGTGTAAAAATCAGATTCTGTAATGTGACTGATTTCTGCATGATAGAAAAAGGATATTTGACTGGGAAAAGTGATTTTATTTGGCACTTGTGAGGTGTCTGATCCTAAAACCTTTTGGTCACCAGCTCAAATCTTTAACCAGTTGCAAGTGTAATCTATTAAATGCAATTAACAAATCTTAAAATACTATTATTTTATTAATTTGTAGGGCTTGTTTTGTTTGTTTTAAGGAGAGCTTGGTTAATCAGGCCAATGAGAGAATAGTAACTACAAGTTTTCCTTTTTATTATACAAGTGTGTCATTAAAAATGTCTACAAACCTATAAAACTGATCAAACCATATAGTATGGAAGCTTGTTTCCACCACAGGATTTAAAAAAATAAATAGAAATCTCACAATTCTGATTTTTTTTTTTCATGCAATTCTGTGAAAAAAAAAGTAAAAAAAAACTTACAACTGTTTATTTCACATTTCCGACTTTTTTCTCAGAATCAGTTGTGAGAGTGGCGAGGTAAAAAAAAAAGAATTATGAGATAAAAACTGAGATATAACCTCATAATCAAAAAGTGATTCTTTCTTAAAATTCAGATTTTATATCTAGCAATTCTGATTTTTTTTTTCTGAGTCTAGAATTTCAACAAACAAAAAAAAAAAGTCTAAAGTGTGAAATAAGTTGCAATTAGGGTTGCAAAGGGATGGAAAATTTCCAGTAAATTTCCAGAAACTTTCCAAAAATCCCTGGAATATTCCAAAAAATCCTGGAAAGTTTCCAACATTTCTGGAATATTTCAGAATTTTACTGGAAATTTTCCAACTTTTTTGCAACCCTATTTGCAATTAGCTTTTTTAAAAAAATTTTTTTTTTTTTTAATTCCATGGCGGAAACAGCCTTCCATAATAAATGCATAATACACAGTGCATGCGTTTGCTAAGAAATTTCAATCCACTGAAATTTCAAACCGTTCTGAAACAGTATGATCTGAAATCACGTGACTTTGGCAGTTTGATGATATGAAATGCTGTGATAAATGCAGCGATACCAAACCCAACAGATGCACTGAGCGATTTCTCCAGAAGTCTAGCACACCTAATCAGGTTTGCAAATTTTCAAGCGTTAAACCTCATTAAGGCACTTTCCACATTTTAATATGTTGAACTAGCGGCGAAGTACAGCGTGTCAATATCTTCTACCTAATTACACGGCAGTTCTTTTGTTTGGGGCCCGTGGGACGAGCAGTGAATCATATTACCCGTTCCTGGGCAAATAACAGTTTAACATTTCTGCTCAGTGCCGTCAGACACAAATTCAATTTTGTTATTCGTCAGCGATGCCTGTTGATTTCCATATTTCCCAGAGGAGGGAAGAGCGGCGGCGCCGGCTGGAATAATGCTGCTCTGATCAGCCGGAGCGCATCAATAAAAGCTGCTGAACGGCTCACAGGTGCCTGCTTATTATGGAAACGTCTTTTTTCATTGTTTTAAGGACGTTCACAAGCCCCTCTTCGACTCACTGATTCAGGAGCAGTTTTCACCGTCACTGGAGGATCTTCTGTGTTGAATAATGTTGCATCCCAATTCGCATGAGTAGCTATTATATCTGTTATATCAGTAAGTCAGGCTCTAAAACCTTTTGACATGAAACACATTGTGATTTTCTTCCTCCTAATGTACCTACTGTATGTGTTGCAACAACAATAATTTGTTGGAAGATGCATGAGTCATGATATTTACTGTTGTAGTATCTCTGAAGGTTCTCTTGCTGTTCGAAATGAACAGGTTTTTAAATGTTTTAACATGAAGGGAACATAATGGGAATGTTACTTTTAAATGTTCTCTGATTCTGAAACAAGTAACATTTAAAAATAAAAAACATTAGACCTTCCAACCAAAATGTTTCAGGACAAAAATAAAATAAATAAATAAAAAACATTAAATGCATGGTGTATAAATAATGTTTTTGTGCTAAAGTGTTGAGAACACTTTTAAAAACTAGATAACTTTGACAAACGTTTGTTCATAACTATGAGAAGATCTAACCAGAACTTTCTGAGAATGCCCGTTAGCTGAATTGACTCTCTTGGGTTGCATCAATTTATCAAGCCAAACTATCAGGTAAATATTATTTGATAAATCCTTTTCTGGAGACACTGAATACCATTTACTGACCTTAGAATAATTTTCTGTTACTCTATGTTGTCTTGTGTCTCGTGTTTGCTGCCGTCTTGCGAATGAATCATTCTGTTGAGTCGGTTCGTTTTCATGAATTGGTCAAACAGCTCAGTAAAGTGATCTGAATCAGTTTACGATTCTGTCTGAATCATTCGAATCGAGCGGTTTCCAAAGCGATAATGCGATATTGTTGTACAAACAGCTACAAAGGAGTATTGTAGGTTTGTTTAAACACATTACCTTTAAAAGCAGTTCAATGGTTCTTGAAGGCAATAATGTATGGAAGCCCGTTTCCGCCACTAAATAAAACATAAAAAAGGTAAGTGCGACTTTTATCTTACAATCGTGACTTTTTTTTCTCACACTTGCAAGTTTTTATCTCACAATTCTGAGGAAAAAGTCAGAATTGCGAAAAAAAGTCGCAGTTACCTTTTTTATAAATTTTTTTATTCAGTGGCGGAAACGGGTTTCCATGAGAATGTGTCCTGTGTAAATTTGAAAATAAATAATCTGTGAAGAGGTGCTAGATTCGAATTAAACAAACATGAATGGTAGAACAAATAATTTCTTGTGTCTTTCTGTAGCTGGTTCATTTCTCATGAAATGCACATGAAATAATTAAATAAAAGTGTTTATCGTAAGTCATTAATGCAATTGGTGCATTCAAGACATCAGAGCAGATAAACAACAAACGTCACATTTAGATTCAACCCTAATTAAACACACCTGATCCAACTAATCAAGTCCTTCAGGCTTATTTGAAAACTACATGGTGTGTGTGTGTTGAAGCAGGGTTGGAACAAAAGTCTTCAGGGCTCCGGCCCTCCAGGAACTGAGTTTGACAAACATTCGAATCGAGGATCTCATTGGTCTTCAAAGGGTTAAACTCTAACGAGAACTTCATGTTGTCTCGTGAAACAATGGATCATATTCTCTGTGGCATTTAACATTTGCAGGCAGGGGTGGAAAAAGAAGACCTTAATTAATCACAGCGCCCTCGTTAGAGCCCACTGTGATCCCGGCGCTCGTTAGTCCCGCGGGTGATTAATTGAAATTAATTGAAAAGCCGGTGACATTTACCACCGTGGTTGAGCGGATGTATCGAGTGATAATCTCGCAGTCGTGAATTTGGTGGTAAATCTGCGGCTGAGGGTCTGATTGAGGTCACCGTCAGCGGCTTCAAACTCACTGAACAGAAACACTTTCTCCTCGGAGTGCCATGTAGTGTGATTTTAACTTGTTAGCTATTATTTGAAGTGCTATTGCTAATGAAGTCTAATCACTCAGTACCATGGCTTTTATCAAAGCTACCATGCTTTTTACTATAGTAATACTCTGGTACCTTGGTATTCTTTTAAGTTTCTTGGAGTACCATGTAAAAATCATGGTACAGTATATGAATATGGTAATCATCAAGTATAGTTTTTATCAAATTACTTTAGTATTACCACACTTTTTTTTACCATGGTAATACTGTAGAGCCATGATATTTTCTAAATTTTCTTGGAGTACCATGTAAAAATCATGGTATATGAATATGTTTATCACTGAGTACCAAGGTGTTAATCAAAGTACCACAGTATTACCATGTTTTTACCACACTAATACTGTGATACCATGTTTTTTGTACAGTACCTTGGTTTACCATGTAAATATCATAGTGTTTGAGCATGGTATTCATTTAGTACCATGGTATTTATCAAATTACCATAGTTTTACCATTTTTTTTTTTACCATGGTACCACTTTCGGTGGAAAGAATGCTGTCACATGTTGGCTGCCGCTTCTGTATTTTAAACTGTTTCAGTTTTTTATTTCATTTATTATTACATTTATCTTATTACTTAGTTTTTCTCACTTCTTTTAACGATTCTGATCTGATGGTGTGGAGTCTTTCAGTACGTGTGGTTTAACAGTTTCATCATGGTAAGGTAGTCCTTCTCTGAACGTCTATCTGAAACATCATTTGCCAATACGATCGCTTTTACGCCGGCCGAAAAATTTACACAGAGGATCGCGGTGTAACTTTCAAACTACTGGGTCTGCCATTAAAGTTTTATGGTCTCACTCTATGGACTCTGAAACACATGGCTGTTCTTCACATGTCTTGAGAACATGCAGTATCCACAAGTGACCACTAAGACAATACAACTTGAATCTGTAAGATTTGCACAGTAACAAAGGCCACACACTTCACTTGACGTGTTGGAACTGTTGATCACTATAATTCTGTTATCATCTGCTTTTGATGTGTTTGCCCCTAGGAGAAAACATGTTGTTTCATTTACTAAATCACGTGGTACACCATTGAGGTCAGGGTTCTTAAGGTTAAAAGTAGGAAGCTTGAACGCCAGTATAAGAAATAAGGATTGACTGTCCATTAGCTTCTGTTCAATGAACACTTGGGTTAATACAATGAAGCACTTAAAGTACTACAAGTCCATTATTAGTGATGGTATTGCAAACCCCGAACATGATTTTCTAACATTGAAACAGTTACAACTGATTGTATTTTGAAATTAGTGATGGCAAAAATACAACTACATGTATTCTTGATATAATCCCAACAGCTGTTCTCAAAGAGAGTTTGCCATCAATAAGTCCCTTCATTTTAAACAATGTGAACACCTCCCTCACTACTGCTATTGTTCCAGAAGCCCTTAAGGTTGCAGCTATCACACCAGTCCTTAAAAAGCCTGGATGTGATAAATCTGATCTGTCAGTCAAACTACAGGCCGATCTCAAATCTTCCCTTTCTTTCTAAGGTTTTGGAACATGAAGTTGTGACTAAACTATACTCACACTTGTCATTCTAAAAGCTTTTTGAGCCTTTCCATTCTGGGTTTAGAAAAGGACCCAGTACAGAGACTGCCTTGGTTCGAGTCATGAATGACCTGCTTGTCTCCGCTGACTCTGGAGCTTCTATCATCTTGGTGTTGTTAGATCTGACTGCAGCTTTGACACAGTGTGCCACTCCATTCTGCTTTGTAGATTTGAGAGTTGGCTTGATATCTCTGATACTGTACTTAAATGGTTTAAATCCTACCTTACAGATCATTCTTCAGAAACAAATCTCTGGAAACAATAAATCTGATGTTGGACAGGTCCGCCATGGTGTTCCTCAGGGATCTGTTTTGGGTCCTATGTTGTTCAGCATTTATATGCTTCTTTTGGGGCAAATTATTAGGAATTATGGTTTAAGTTATCACTTTTATCGGGAAGCAATAAATCTGATGTTGGACAGGTTCACCATGGTGTTCCTCAGGGATCTGTTTTGGGTCCATTCTGCTTAGTAGATTTGAGAGTTGGCTTGATATCTCTGATACTGTACTTAAATGGTTTAAATCCTACCTTACAGATCATTCCCAGTTTGTTGTCTCTGAAAACAATAAATCTGATGTTGGACAGGTTCACCATGGTGTTCCTCAGGGATCTGTTTTGGGTCCATTCTGCTTAGTAGATTTGAGAGTTGGCTTGATATCTCTGATACTGTACTTAAATGGTTTAAATCCTACCTTACAGATCATTCCCAGTTTGTTGTCTCTGGAAACAATAAATCTGATGTTGGACAGGTCCGCCATGGTGTTCCTCAGGGATCTGTTTTGGGTCCTATGTTGTTTAGCATTTATACTCTACCTGTGTAGGAAATAAAAATAAATAATCACCAATATCACCACTAAAATTCTTACTACACTCATATATAAAACAGCTCTAAGTCTGATATTAATGATACCTCTTCCGTTCTTTCTGAGTGTGTGCAGAAAATAAAAATGTGGATGCACCCAATTTTAATTTTTTTTTTTTACGTTGATCTGCTCAAAGACAGAGGTTCTTCTCATTGGCACACCAGCTGCTATCCATAAAAGGAGCAATTTTAATTTGATTATGGACAACAGAGTCGTAGCTCCATCTACTCACGCTCATAACATTGGTGTGATTTTTGATGCTCATCTGACATTAGACTCACACATTAAGAGTATTACAAAATCAATATATTTCACCTTAGAAACATTGCTATAATTAGACCTTTCCTCACATACTGTCAGAAATGCTCCCACATTAGACAGTCTTAAGAAGTTGTTAAAAACCTATATATTTTTTAAAATTGCCTACACACAGAGAGAACAGTAATATTTTATTGTATTGATTTTTTTATTGTATTACTGAATTTTTTTCTTTCTATTTTATTTGTTTTATTTCCAATTGTTTGTATTGCCTTGGGCACTAGAAAAGTGCATTATAAATCAAATGTATTATGGTAATTTTGCTATACAATGATATTCTTTGCAGTTTCTTGGAGTATCATATAAAAATCAGTGGTATATGAATAAGGTAAGCACTGAGTGCCATGGTATTTATCAAGTATTACCATGTTTAACCATATTAATACTGATACTACAAGATTCTCTACAATTTCTTGATGCACCATGTACATTTTATGGTACATGAATATGGCAATCATAGAGTATTTACCATAGTATTACCATGCTTTTTACCAGTTTAAGACTGTGATACAATGATGTTCTCTGCAGTACCTTGATGATGCGTGTAAAAATCATGGTGTTTGAATATGGTTATCACTGAGTAACATGGTATTTATTAAAGTACAATAGTATTACTGTAAGTGCAGAAAAACGCTTGTCTTTTATTTTGTATTTTGCGTGTATGTTTCCAGGTGGTTTGGTCACGTGGGATCGGTGTGTATATACCTGGTAGCGTTTCCTGTTTGGGTTAGGTGTAGTAGAGAGGGGGTGAGTAGCGGGGAGTGCTCACTTTCTGTTGACCGTTCAATATCGATTTGTTTCTACTTGGTCTGTTATTAAGCCAATAAATGTTGTGGGATTTGCAATGAACAAAACGCGTCAAGGATTATTCCTGCTGCTTAGCCTCTCAGCGGCTATAGGTTGCCGATACATTTAGTCAACAGAAAAGCTACACAACTCTTGGATTATGGACGCAACTTGGAAACGACTGTTTCTGCATACAGCGTGTTGTGGCGGACGCGCACCGTGAAATGGATCGACGGACACGACGCACATACAAACGGCAAACGAGGTATGTCAGCGGTTAAAATGGATTGCGCTGTATTGCTGTTGTGGAAGACGCTGTTGTAGTTGTTACAGTTGGATTGGCATTGGATTGGCATTGGATTGGCATTGGATTGAACGAGCTTTGTGTTGCTCTTGCATGTTTATGGGCTCTCGCGTGCCGCCTCGCTACGTTCATTCATTGTTTGGTTCTGTGAGCGCGCTGTTTGAAACGGAGCTCACATTGTCCGTAGTGTTGGAGAATGAATTCTGAGGATATGGAGCACGCTGTTGACGGCAGCAAACGAGAGCGTAAGCCAGGCAAAGGCCTTGGTGGCTGAAATTGAAGCCTTGCAAAGGGATCGCAAGAGTAAAGTGAATAAAGTGAAGAATTTGATTGGGTCAATGAAAGAGCTGATGATATGTGATGACAATGCGTCTCAAGTGTGTTCAATGTTCAAAACGATACAATTGCTGATGGATGATGCATCTGTGTTACATAAAAGAGTGTTGCCTCTACTACCTTTTGAGGAGCAAAATAAACAAAATGAATGGTTTGATTCAATTTTGAAACATTATAATGGCTTTGTGTATGACGTTCAACAATGGACGACTGAAACTGGGAAATTGAATCCTTGCACTGATCTTTCTAATATCTGTGAGCCTGTGGTTGGGGAAGCCATATATGCAACTTCTCAAGGAGTTTGTGGATCTGATATTTCACCCTCTGTTGACGTGGTGTCCACGACTCAGCCCTCTCATGTACAAGCAGGAATGGATTCTGGGAACTTTGAAAATGAAATTCAACCAACGGATAGTGCTTCAAATATAAGCCGTAAAAGATCTTCGGTAGCGACATCACATGGGTCTCGATCAAGCCGATCCTCCATTCGTCTTAAGGCTGAGGCAGAACTGGCTGCTTTATTGGCTTCCCAACAAATGCTGCAAAGGAAACATGATTTAGAGGAACAGGAGGAACTGTTGAGGAGAAGGAGGGAAAAACTGGAACTGGAAACTAAATTAGCAGAGTCAATGGCAAAAGTAAAGGTGTATCAAGACGTTCATTCTGCATCTCATTCATCCTGTTGATAGGATTGTGGTTAAACCCCTTCATGCGATGGCAGAACCATTTGTTCCTTCAGCTAGTGTGCCAGTGGCATCAGAGCCTATGCCTGTAATGCATACATCACATGTCAATTACCCACAAAGGATTTCTCATTATTCTCTATCTCAGTCAGGACAACAACCATCAACAAGATCTAAAATGAAACCTTCACAATCTACATTGCCTAACATGTCATCATTGGATAGTCAGAATACTGAATATGCTCACGGGCCAAGGTTAAGTTTTCATAATGATGCGAGCCATGCAAGCATGCTTCAGCTTATGGGTAAGCAGAATGAAATAGCTACTTTATTAGTTAAACAGCATAACTTGTCTTCACTTCCACCCAGAGAAATACAGTCCTTTGATGGAGATCCATTGCGCTTTCATGAGTTTATGCGTACATTTGAGGAAGTGGTGGAAAAGAAGGCAGACAACCCAGGAGACTGTCTTCACTTCCTGGAACAATACACACGAGGACAGCCGAAAGAGCTTGTTAGAAGTTGCCAGCTCATGACCCCTTCACAAGGTTATTTAAAGGCTAAGGCATTGCTTAAGGAAAACTTTGGCAACGAAGTAAAAATAGCTTCATCATATATGGAAAAGGCTCTTTCATGGAAAGCTATAAAATCAGAAGATGCGAAGTCTCTGCAAGAGTATGGTCTTTTTCTAAGGAGTTGTTGCAACGCTATGCAAAACATTCCCTATATGAATGAGCTGAATCTTACCACTAACATGCAAATTATCCTCTCAAAGCTTCCTTATAAACTCAAAGACAGATGGAGAGTCGTTGCATACGAGTTAAAGGAGCGACGCCACAATCAAACCACCTTCTCTGATGTTGTGGACTTCATCGAGAGACAAGTAAAAATTCTATCTGACCCGGTGTTTGGTAATATTCAGGATGTGTCACCTGTTGGAGGTAGGAAGATGAACATCAAAGTAAGTCAGCCAAAAAACTAGAAGCAGTTTCGCAACCACTATCACTGCTATGCCTGAAATAAAAGAACACCATAAGATGTCAACCAACAGAATCTGTCTCTTCTGTAGCGGTGAACACATGCTGGATGTCTGTAATAAACTTACCAGAAAAAGTCACAGAGAAAAAATGAACTTTCTGATGATGAGAGGAATCTGCTTTGGCTGCTTGCATACAGGACACCTCAGCAGGGACTGCAAAAAGAGAAGTATCTGTAATGTATGTAGTCTTAAACATCCTAGTCTTCTTCACATTTATCCTCATGAGAAGGTAGACACTTTGAGCAAGAAGAAAGACGAATTCAAGTCAGCAGTTGCTAGTGCTATGGTCTCTCTCCAAACTAGTGGTCTTACTGGGGCTGGTAATGACAACTGTGCGTTACCTATCGTTCCAGTGTGTGTTAAATCAAAAAAGGGAAATGGCGTGGAGATGACGTATGCTTTTCTCGATTCTGGGAGTTCCGCTTCTTTTTGTACAGAAAGTTTGATGAACAAGCTCAACCTCCCTGGAAAGAGAGTTAATATTCTTCTCAGAACTATGAGTCAAGATAAATCAGTTGGTAGTTACGTTCTGAAAGACCTGGAGGTTTCTGGCTTGAGTCAAGAATATTACTGTGCATTGCCTGAAATGTATACACAGAAGATCATGCCCGTGACCACAGTAAACATCGCCTCACAGAAAGATCTTGAGTGTTGGCCTTATTTGAGTCATATCTGTTTACCTATGATTAACGCTGGCATTGAGCTTTTGATTGGAGCTAATGTTCCAGAAGCATTGGAGCCTTGGGAGGTCATACGTAGTCAAAATAATGGCCCATATGCTGTAAGGACCATGTTTGGATGGACCGTTAATGGACCACTTAAAGGAGTAGGTATAAATGGAGACGATGCTGCCAACCAACTTCCTGTGACTGTGAATAGGATTGCAGTAATGAAATTGGAAGAGTTGTGGAAGCAGCAATTTAAGGCCGATTTTCCAGAGACTGCTCATGAAGAAATGTTAGGAACATCTAAAGAAGAGCAGCAGTTTATGAATTTTGTGTCCAATTCCGCAAGACTGATTAATGGTCATTATTACATCGGTCTACCATTCAGAAATGCTGAAGTAGCCATGCCTATGAACAGGAGAATTGCAGAACAACGTGCTTTAACTCTTCAAAAAAGGTTTAAAGTGAATTCTTCCTTTCATGCAGATTACACTGTCTTTATGGAGGATGTGATCCGTAAGGGTTATGCAGAAAGGGTACCTGCGATTGAACTGGAGAGACGTGATGGACGTCTGTGGTATTTACCCCATCACGGTGTATATCACCTCAAAAAACACAAGATTAGGGTTGTGTTCGATGTGGAGCCTCTTATCAGGGTACATCACTGAATAGCAAGCTTCTACAAGGTCCAGACTTAACCAGTTCATTGGTGAGTGTACTTGTACGATTTAGACTGGAATCTATTGCCCTGATGGCCGACATTGAAGCCATGTTCCATCAAATCAGAGTTCACCCAGAAGATTGTGATCTCTTGAGGTTTCTGTGGTGGCCAGAAGGTAATGTAAACAGCAGTCTGGAGGAATACAGAATGGTGGTTCATTTATTCGGGGCTACATCATCACCTAGTTGTTCGAGTTTTGCATTGAGGAAATGTGCAATGGATCAAAAGGATCTATTTGACCCCAAAACAATGGATGTTGTCTTCAATAATTTCTATGTGGATGACTGCCTTGTTTCCGTACCTTCCGAATCAGATGCTGTGCAGTTGTACAAGGATCTTACTAGTATGTGTGCTAAAGGTGGATTTCATTTAACAAAATGGACGAGCAACAGCCGTGCTGTATTGGGTGTCGTACCAGAGAAGGACCGAGAGAAAAAGGTAAAGGATTTGGACTTCGATCGTGACACTTTGCCAGTGGAAAGAGCATTAGGAGTGCAATGGTGTGCTGAATCGGATGCCTTTCAATTCAAAGTGGTAGTAAAGGATAGACCTCTTACCAGGAGAGGAATTCTCTCAGTGGTTAGTTCCATCTATGATCCTCTGGGGTTCTTGTCACCTGTGATTTTGTCTGCCAAGAGGATACTGCAGGACCTGTGTAGGGAGGGAATTGGATGGGACAATGATATTCCATCAGTGTATGTTTCAGCGTTGGATGCACTGGCTGGATGATCTGCATCACTTGGAGAGTTTTGAGGTTAGAAGATGTTTGAAGCCTGACGGGTTTGGAGATGTAGCATCTGCTCAAATGCATCATTTTTCAGATGCAAGTGAACAAGGATATGGTGTGGTATCCTATTTGCTGCTCCATAATGACCAACAACAGGCATATTCTACCCTTCTGGTGAGCAAGGCAAGAGTTACACCATTAAGGTCCATTACAATCCCTCGCCTGGAACTTACAGCTGCCACTCTTGCAAGCCGTATTGACAAGATCTGGATGAAAGAACTCAAGATGCCTTTTCAGAATTCCGTGTTTTGGACTGATAGTACTTCAGTACTTAAATACCTTCGAAATAGCACCTCAAGATTTAAGTGCTTTGTGTCTAATAGAGAGTCCGAAATCGTGAAGGTTTCTGATGTAGAACAGTGGAGGTACGTGAATTCGTCAAGCAATCCAGCAGATCTGGCGTCTAGAGGAGTGAAGGTGGATTCATTTTTAAAGAATGAGTCGTGGATTTCTGGTCCCGCCTTTCTGGTTCGATCACAAGAGGAGTGGCCTATGGACCCCACCTATAGGGATGTGATTTTGCCTCATGATCCTGAGATTAAAAGGAGTGCTTTGGTAAACATGATAGAAGTCAATAAAAATTCTGACCCTATATCATAATCTCTTTGATTACTTCTCCTCTTGGATTCGACTAAAGAAAGCCGTAGCATGGTTCCTTCGTTTGAGACAAATCTTGATGGACCGTAGCAAGGAAAGGAAACGATTGCAGAATTCTCTCGTCTGCTCTGATACGGATTCATATCAACAAGAGATGATTATTAATCAGGAAATGCAGAAGTTTGAACCTACAGTGCGTAAGAACTTCCTTTCGTTGGAAGAATTGGAAAAGGCCGAAATGGAAATCATCCGACTTTCTCAAATAAAGAGATTCCCGGAGGAACTAAAGAGTCTACGTAAGTGTGGAGTAGTCAAACGAAGTAGTCCTCTTTATAGCCTAAACCCAATACTTAAGTGTGATATCATCAGGGTTGGTGGACGCCTTGATAACGCATTGATTTCTGAACACTCTAAACACCCAATTATACTGGCAAAAGATCTACACATTTCTAACCTAATCCCTGCGACAAATTCATGAAGAAGTGGGACATAGTGGACCGAACTTCATGTTGGCGGCTCTTCGACAGCAATATTGGATCCCTGGAGCTAGCGTAGCCATAAGAACATTTCTGTAAAAATGTGTAGTGTGTAAAAGGTTCAACGCAATTGCAGGTCATCAACAAATGGCTGATTTGCCTCAGGATCGTGTCTCCCCAGACAAACCACCCTTTACTTATGTTGGACTAGATTGTTTCGGCCCATTTGAAGTAAAGCGAGGGAGAACCACTCTAAAGCGTTATGGAGTCCTTTTCACCTGCTTGAACATTAGAGCTGTTCACATTGAGATGGTTGCATCATTGGATACTGACTCATTCATTCACGCACTCAGACGCTTTATCGCTCGACGAGGACAAGTGGCTGAAATATGTTCAGATAATGGAACTAACTTCGTTGGAGCCGATCGTGAATTAAAAGAGGCGATACAAAATTGGAACCACAGTCAGATATACGATGTTCTTCTACAAAAGAAGATTAAATGGACTTTCAATCCTCCTACCGGTTCACACCATGGGGGGATCTGGGAAAGGCTCATCAGGTCAATAAAGAAAATACTAAACTCCATTCTTCGAGGGCAAAGTTTAAATGAAGAAGGTCTTCATACTTTCCTGTGTGAAGTAGAGTCTATACTTAACAACCGACCCATAACTAGATCATCTTTGGATCCTGATGACATGGAAGCTTTAACACCTAATCATCTTCTCCTTCTAAAAACAAAGTCTACATTACCACCCGGATTGTTTGAGAAGGAAGATTTGTATGCCCGTCGAAGATGGCGTCAAATTCAGTATTTAGCCAACCAATTTTGGAAAAGATGGATTGGTGAATATCTACCTTTATTACAGGAACGGCAGAAGTGGATGGTGAGGACAAGGAACTATCAGTTGGGAGATGTTGTACTGATAATGGATGAAAATGCACCAAGGAGTTCCTGGATCATGGGCAAAATTATTCACACGATAAACGACAAAAAAGGATTCACACGTCAAGTTAAGATTAAGACTATGAGTACCTGCCTGACCAGGCCAATCACAAAAATTTGTCGCCTTCTTGAAGCTGAGGAATTTAAAGATTAGCTATGACTGACATTTGAGAGCTCTCAACTGACTCTTTCGACTTGACCTTTTGACTTGGACTTGATTGAATTACTTGATCTTACTGACTTAGACTGGACTTTTACTTTTACTTTACTTTTTGCTTCATGCGGCTACAATGATGAACATTTTGAGTGATCTGGACATTTTCACACATACATTTTCTCACATTTCCTTTTTGTAAAAACAAAAAGAAAAAAGAAAATCATGTATAACAATTAATGATGTAATGTATGTTAATATTGTTCATATTTCGATTGTGTCTGTGATTATTACAGGTTTATTGTATAATAATCAGGGGCTGGAATGTAAGTGCAGAAAAAACGCTTGTCTTTTATTTTGTATTTTGCGTGTATGTTTCCAGGTGGTTTGGTCACGTGGGATCGGTGTGTATATACCTGGTAGCGTTTCCTGTTTGGGTTAGGTGTAGTAGAGAGGGGGGCGTGAGTAGCGGGGAGTGCTCACTTTCTGTTGACCGTTCAATATCGATTTGTTTCTACTTGGTCTGTTATTAAGCCAATAAATGTTGTGGGATTTGCAATGAACAAAACGCGTCAAGGATTATTCCTGCTGCTTAGCCTCTCAGCGGCTATAGGTTGCCGATACAATTACTATGGAAAAACTGTAGTACAGTGGTTTTCTGTACAGTATCTTACCATGTAAATATCAATATACAGTACCATGTAAATATCATAGTATTTGAATATGGTCATTTTTTACCATGGTAAACCTGTGGTACCATGGTATTTTTTTTTACAGTTTCTTGGAAGTCCGTGTGAATATCTATGAATATGATATGGTACTTATCAAAGTACCATACCATTGCTATGCTTTTTAAACAAAGTACAATCTTCTAAAACCCAGCTGTACTATAAAAGTCGCATTCTCCTTTATCATCTTTGTCCCATAAATCCTCTCAGCCTCTTTAAAGCAGATCAGTTTAAAGTCTCTGTCTCCCTCTATTGGTAAATATCCATAAAAACTGCTTTAAAAAAGCTTAAACTACTAAAACTCATCCATAAAGCATCGTGCATGTTACAGATATTACTGTATAATGAATCTGATGAAGTTTTGATAGTCTCTGGCTTCTGAAAGTCTTTCACAGGCAGTAAATCTCCATCTGCCTCCTGTGTTTGATGAAGTTGAGTTTACAGTGCCTGCAGCATCAACACGACTTCACAGAGACATCTAGTGGAGAAGCCCAATCACACACACCTGAGTGAGTGAGTGTGTGTGTGTGTGTGTGTGTGTGTGTGTGTGTGTGTGTGTGTGTGTGTGTGTGTGTCGCTCTCTTCACTGGTTCTTGGCCTTCTATCAGAGCTGGAGGCGCTTCATACAGATGGAACACACACTGATTTCATGCTTGTGCTTCAAGCGACACACACACACACACACACACACACACACACACACACACACACACACACACACACACACACACACACACACTGCTGGAGTGTGTCTCTGAGGTGCATCTCTCTTTCTGCCCCCGGCTGATGTCTCACTGTTCCTGGAACATGCATCTGAATGTGTTCGGGGAGATTTTTTGGCTGAAGGTTTGGAGAAGCTCAGAGGTTCTCGCCCACTCTGATCTACACACTCAACTCATGTGGAGGTGTGTGTGTGTGTGTGTGTGTGTGTGTGTGTGTGTGTGTGTGTGTGTGTGTGTGTGTGTGTGCAAAGCCTTCCCATGTTTGATTTAGTTCATCTCTGGTTCATTTGTCAGATCATTAGTGATTAGCTGGGCTATATTGCATCATTTATATACAACTAATTATTGTTTTAAAAAGCAATGAAAAATAACTCAGTTATCTTTAGATTTTTTGCATTTAACAAATCACTGGATAAAACATATGAAGTTTGTCTATTGACTGATTGTGTTTTGGAACTAATCAAACATTTTCCCAAGGCAGGTTTATTTTTATTTTTTTATTATTATTCGTTTGTTTGTTTGTTTGGTGGAAGTTATTTGACCCAGTTACTGTTTTGTTTATTAAACATTGGTGTAGATATATAACTGGATAAAATTATATGAAGTTTGTTTGTTTATTTATTTATTTGTTTTGGAAGTAATAACCACACATTTTCCAGAAACAGTTTTCATTTTTAAAAAAGAAATCCTACTGCAACATATGATGCAGTGACAGCTGTATGAGTGACTCTGAAACGGTTTCATTGATCTTTTATTGAGTTATCGGCTGAATCAGAGTCCCTTATTCCTGCTCCTGAAGAGCCGCTTTCCTGCAGAGTTTAGTTCATAATTAAACACAGCTGAATTAAACCAGCTAACCGAGGGTCTTTGGGTTGAAAACAGCAGGTTTAGAAGCAAACGCTGCTGGACTCGTGAATTTTGATGCTTCAGAATTCAATTAAATTGACTGCTTGACTTGTGCTTCACACAAACTTTTGATGTGCCAAAGATATCTGAATTTCATTTGCAAATCACAGCTGATTGACTCATTGAATTAAACATAAAAAAGTTGAAAAACTGAAATAGTATTTTCTAAAATTTACTGTAATAATCTTTATTTACAACTTTGAAAAATAATTTTAACAGTGTTCCTTCATCCATAAACTAAAGTGAGAAATAAAGCAAAAAAAAGTCAATTTCAGTAAAGCATTAAACATATATGCTTTAATGTTATAATGCGCTAAATTTATTTTTATTTCTTATCAATGCTGATTTGCCCTTTTTCTTCATTTATTTATTATTTATTAATTTATTTGATTTAATACAAAATGATTTTATAATTTTTAATTGTATGTTCATTGTTTTGAGATTACAATTAATTAAAAATGTAAAAATAAATAAATAAAATAATACAGAAGGCAACAAGGCACATCAGAAAAAATCCTCTGTTTTTATAGCTCTTATGTAACTGTTATGTTCATATATTTTGTAACATGCTTTTTTTAGGACACAGTGCAGCTAAAAATGATCTGAAAATCAAATATGAAGTGGAAAATATTGGCTCAAACTTGACCTCGTCTCTGAAACCGACAAAAGCAAGAGCTCATTTCAGGAACCGTCCTCATCATCATGTGACACTGAAGACTGGAGTAATGATGCTGAAAATACAGCTGCACATCACAGAAATAAATTACAGTTTAACAGAGATTCACACAGAAAACAGCTGTTTTAAATTATAATAATATTTCACAATATTACTGTTTTTACTGTATTTTTACGCACATAAATCCATCCTCGGTGAACAGAAGAAATTCTTTCA
Organism: Cyprinus carpio; assembly: GCF_018340385.1. Classification (NCBI taxonomy): domain Eukaryota; kingdom Metazoa; phylum Chordata; class Actinopteri; order Cypriniformes; family Cyprinidae; genus Cyprinus; species Cyprinus carpio. Next base: position 27,749,848 of record NC_056573.1, on the reverse strand, counting down.
AATCAGTAGAATTGAATTTGTTTCAAAACTTGATGTTTATTTTCCTGTTTATTTCTGTGAAGCTGCTTTGAAACGATCTGTATTGTATAAACTGCTATATATAAATAAACACAACATTTCTCAACAAATATTAATATGCATGATAAATTAATTAGCACATAATGTAATTAGAATCATTCCTTGATGAAACAATCAGCTGACATCCCTACTGATGAGACGAGTGATTGGTAAAGAAGAGAAAAGAGCATAAAGCATCACTGACTGGAGTTTGATCAGTGGTTTTCAATCAATAATGCTGATCAATGTGAGAATAATGCAAGCACATCTGATGATCTGAAGAAAGGTGAGCTGCATCACAACGATCCGCACACTAGAGAGCAGCAGTACAACATTCATGAGCCACAAGTCGCTCACTTTCTGTTTGCCTCTCAAGCCCTTTATTTCTATCATTCAGGTTGTCTTTATGGTTTTATCCAAGAAAGCATGTAGACACTAAGCTTGAATAAACACATCTGAATGTGACTGCACTCACTGCACTTTTTTTCTGTCTAATGCAGTAAAATTCAGACATTTGCAAGATGTGAAAGCATACAGAAAATAATTATCTTCTTGTTTTAAGGATGTTTTATCATATATATATATATATATATGAATGTGCAGTGCTCATGTTCTGTTTCTCGGGTCACTGAAGCGTTTTCTGTTATTGATTGATGCTGAAGACCTGTGATGCTCTCTTTGCTCTGAGGACTGAGCTCAAGCTGGTGTGAAAATCACAGTGTAGTACATCTCTCTCGTCATCTGTCAGAAACAAACCGGTTCAATGATTTAACTACAATACAGCAAGAGAACGGACAGATGAGATTAGATTAGATTGCAGTCATCTTTGTTGTTGTTGAGCAGACATCAGAGGCAATGAAACATCAAAACAGACTGAAAATGATCGTTTGACCTGGAAATGTTGTATTGGCAAATGCAGTGAATGTAAAACATGGCAGTAAAGCACAAGTGTGCATTATAGTGAAGATGACTTGATGTCTAAAGAGGGCATGTGGTTCAAAATATCATTTATACGTTAAATAAATAAATACATTTAAATAAAATGCATTGTTGCAGTATTTTATTTTTAAGTGTAAACTCAAACTTTTTAAATGTTAAATGGATTTGTTTGTTTGTTTTCTTACAGGCTGACTGCTGATGGAGAAGATAAAATGAGTTCTGCTAGAAATCATGATGTGAGCCGCTGTCAAACTGAAAATCACAGGTACGTTAGTAGTGCTACTTTTACTGTAATTTGTATGTTTGTATGTTCAAGAGTGTTAATAATTTCATGTGTATGTGTTTGTGTGTCTGTGTTTGTGTGAGAGACAGTGTGTGAGTGTACGTGTGTGTGTGTGTGTGAGAGACAGTGTGTGTGTGTGTGTGTGTGTGTGTGTGTGTGTGTGTGTCTGTGTGTGTCTGTGTCTGTGCGTCTGTCTGTGTTTGTGTGAGAGACAGTGTGTGTGTGTGTGTGTGTGTGTTATATTTGTCTGTGTGTCAAGTCAAATTCTCAATTCAAATAAAGTCAAGTCAAGTCAAGTCACCTTTATTTATATAGTGCTTTAAACAAAAAAGATTGCGTCAAAGCAACTGAACAACATTAATTAGGAAAACAGTGTGTTAATAATGCAAAATGACAGTTAAAGCAGTTCATCATTGAATTCAGTGATGTCATCATCTCAGTTCAGTTTAAATAGTATCTGCGATATCATTTGCAATCAAGTCAACGATATCACTGGAAATGAATTGTCCACAACTAAGCAAGCCAGAGGAGACAGCGGCAAGGAACCAAAACTCCATCAGTGACAGAATGGAGAAAAAACCTTGGGAGAAACCAGGCTCAGTCGGGGATGGAGGGGGGCAGTTCTCCTCTGACCAGATGAAACCAGCAGTTCAAATCCAGGCTGCAGCAAAGTCAGATTCTGCAGAAGAATCATCTGTTTCCTGTGGTCTTGTCCCGGTGGTCGTCTGAGACAAGGTCTTTACAGGGGATCTGTATCTGGGGCTCTAGTCCTGGTCTCCGCTGTCTTTCAGGGCTGTAGAGGTCCTTTCTAGGTGCTGATCCACCACCTGGGCTGGATACGTATTGGATCTGGTGGCTACGGTGACCTCGGAATAAGAGAGAAACAGACTAATATTAGCGTAGATGCCATTCTTCTAACGATGTAGCAAGTACATCGGGTGTTATGGGAAGTGTTCCCGGTTCCGGTTTACCTAATTAATGCAGCCTAAAAATCCTTTAACGGATTTGAATATTAGAAGTGTATTAGTATGTTATGTGTAAGCCAGGTTAAAGAGATGGGTCTTTAACCTAGATTTAAACTGCAAGAGTGTGTCTGCCTCCCGAACAATGTTAGGTAGGTTATTCCAGAGTTTGGGCGCTAAATAGGAGAAGGATCTGCTGCCCGCAGTTGACTTTGA